>NC_056725.1:1443397856-1443487856 GCF_019279795.1 Protopterus annectens | reverse complement strand
GTGTGCAATGCATATTAATGAAGCACAATGCGCCTGCGCTAGGTTATGTGTCTGGCAAAAGTGTTGCCAGGCAGGAAACCATGTAAGTGAATGCAAATACAATTCTGTTTAAAGCAGAGCACCTACCATCTGCAGATCTCTGTGTAATGTCACAATGACCTCAGGATTTCACAGATAGCTGTGAATCTGTTACTACAACATATCTGCACATAGGCCAACAAAATGAGGGGACATTTAACCAGAAATAGTGACATATTTGCCATAGATGTTGAATAGACATGTGGTAGAATGAAAGTCAAACATACCTGCCATGCTCTTTGAGCAAGATATGTGAACAAAGGCATGCATAATGGGGGAGACAAAGTGCCAAAATAGGGACATATTTTTAATATTGCACTTTCAAACTTAGAAAATTGATAGAATAAATAGGTTGTACATTAGCTTGAACTTTCTGAAGAGCATGAAGTTTGAAACTCAAATGTCAGTCATCTGCTTCTGACTTCACTCCACAATCACGTGCCAATGATTTGCCACACTGGTATTGAAAGCCTATGTTGTGCACATCATAAGTCATGCCATCTTATTGAGATCTTAGCATTGTATGACAGCACTGTAGTCAAAAATCATTACAACAATAATAGAGTATAATGCTCTGTTTTTCATATAACACAACAGACACATGTAGCAGCTGGAGAGACCACAGAACTTTCTCAACAAGATAGCACATAGCCTGCAAACCATGCCATGATGTATGTGGATAGATTAAAAGCCATGTCACTGTAATCTTTATTGTAAAAGATGAGGTCACTTCTTACTAGCCTACAGGCCAGTCTCTGACACTGCCCTGGTGGCAGCACTGCATATTCAAAAATCTGGTGTAGCTGATGACATTCATAGTGTCTGTTGAGAATAAGGTAAGAACAATGGCCAACATGCTGATGTAAAATGCTCTCTGTAATGTCAGGCAAGAGCTCCCACACACATACCCACACACACACACACACACACACACACACACACACACACACACACACACACACACACACACACACACACACATACACATAAAAACACATGCAGTTGACTACATATCTAAGGTACCTTGACTACAGAACATAGTACTTTATGCAAGCACCATGGCATAAGCCTGACTTTTACATGGCTACAGGCCAGCTTATAGGGATGACATTAGAAGTGTATGCTGGAGCAAAGAAGTTGGGAGGCCTGCAGGAAATGGATTTGTAGGCTTGTGTAAGTATCAAAATGCCATCAGTTTATAGGACTGGAGCAGTAACTGCAGGATACATACTTCTGCTCTTCAGGCTAGCCACACAGACACAGAGTTGACTGCAGTGGGAACACAACCCTCATCACTCATCAGACCCATCATAGAGTACAACGCCCCATTTGGGATGTACCTTACAAAACACCTGCAACAGCTGGAAAGACCACAGATGTACCTCACCAAGAGGATCACTGGCCTCAACCAGATGCCCTATGCAGCTCGACTGAAGAAATTACAGCTGTACTCGGTTGCATACCGCCTACTCAGAGGTGATCTCTGCCTGACATACAAGGCCATTTCCAACCCAGAATTGACAGACATGCTCCACCTAAAGAAAATCTTATCCCCATGAGCCACATGGTCTAGGGATTTAAACCTCACCACAACAATAAATAGGATGTGCTGGAGGGATAGATTCCTGTCCCAGAGACTTCCCATGCTTTGGAATAAGATCCCAATCTACATCAGGCAGAGTTCCTCGCTAACACTCTTCAAAAGAAATCTTGATGAGTGGATGGGAAACAGAACGTTTACCTCGGGGATCACTTCAGTGGCTCTGCTGGACAGAGGCACAGGGAACTAATCTAAGGGGGCGGCGAAAGCCAACACATTCCGGCTAGGCTTATAAATGCCTTTGGGCAGATAGCCTAGTACCTACCTATGAACGTAAGTACACAGACTACAGGACCCAGTATTTTACACAAGCACCACAACACAAATCTGACTTTTATAAGGCTGCATGCCAGCTTGTAGTGGATGACATCAGCAGTGCATGTTGGAGAGATGTTGGTAGGCCTGAATGAAGTGGATATGTAGGCATATGCAAGCAGCAAAATACTGCCAGTCCTATGGGACTGGAGTGGTAACTGTAGGATACACACTACTGCTCTTCTGGCTAGACACAGACACACACACACACACACACACACACACACACACACACACACACACACACTTGACTGCAGTGGGAACAGAACCCCTACATATGTAAGTACACAATGCATTACACAAGTGCCACAGCACAAGTCTAACTTTTACAAGACTGCAAGTGAACTTATAGTAGATGACATCAGGAGGCCATGTGGGAGACAAAATGTTGGCACACCTGGATAGGCTAATAGCTTCATATGTACACATAATGCTACTGCCATACTGTGTTTAGAAGCCTTGTTGTGTAAAAACACAGGTACCCTTATTGAACATAGTTGGATGGTCATTGTTAGCAGAATGATTTTGTGAGCAGCACCAACTGACCTTGTTCATGAGGGACATAGGTACCATCCCAGAGATGACTTTGCAGTCACACAAACAGTAGTCAAGGTTGTGCTTGAACAGGGTCATTGAGGAGCACTAATTTCTCAAGCAATGGGAGCCTATTACAGAGGAGTGTGAGTCACTGGAGGATATATTTATCTCCCCCAGCATGTTCTGTTTATGTCACAGGCTAGGTTGAATACCCTAGAGCAAGTTGTTCTTGTCCCATTTGATTTGCAGATGTGCAGTATTTCCAGGAAGGTAGGGTCTGAGACTGCTCCTTAGGGCAGGCATAGGTCTCCTCTCAGCAGCCTGCATGATAACAAGTACACTGACAGGTCTTTCAGTCTTTCCATATATGTCATGTTTGGTGGCCCTGGAGTCTCCCAGACACAACCCTGTTTTTTCTCCAGTTGCTGCAGGTGTCTGATGAGGTCCAGACAGAAGGGAACATTGTACTCAATTTGTGGTCTGATAAGGCCAGAGTACAACAGATGTATGACCACCCTGGTGTTTGATGTGATATGCCTATGTATGATGTTCGCAGTGCAGAATGTGCATATTACCACTACAGACACATAATGATGAAAGTATAGATTGCTATCAACATGTGTTCCCAAGTCTCGCAACACAGTTTTTGAGCTTAGAGGGGTGCTATGTATATCATAATTAGCAGGGGTACCTAATTGCCAAAGGGGACAATGAGCCATTCTATGCTTTAAGGTTCAGTCTGTGAGTTTGGCACCGATCATTTGTGTATGGCAGCCCCTTCCATAATATGTTACCATCATTGGGGGGCTCTATATTAGTGTGCCCAGTTACCAGTCTTCTGCAAACTTGGTTAACAACAGGCCATCTACCATTGCTTGCACTTCAGGGAAGTAGTTTGCAAAAGTTGAGGGTCCAGCACAGATCCTTGTGGTATTCAAATGGTAATTAGCTACTGGTGGAGGTACAATCCCCAACTTCGAAAATGTTGGCTATATCCGTGAGTCATTTGCCTATCCCTCTGCTACTGTATAGCTTAATTCCCACATGGGAGATCTTCACTATGACACAAGAATGGGGGATAGTGTCAAAGGCCTTGGATAAGTCAACATAGGCATTATGCCCTGTTATCCCTCATCCAGGTCTGTGGAGTCAGTATCTAAGAAGTCCACAAGGTTCAATAAACAAGCTCTACCCTTGACAAAAATAAAATGGGTAGGGTCAAGTGTGTTAAAGGTCACCTATGTTCCTTTGGATATGGTCTATGCTGATTTCTTCCCTAGCCTTGCAGTTAAGTGTTTTTAGGCATATGGGTAAATCAATAATTGTAGTTCTGCATGTTACAAGACTGATGTGCATTGCATAGCACACAACATTTGATATTACATTTTGTATTGTGGTTGATATATGTATGGAAAAAGGACTGAGACACCAGGGGTGCAGTTCTTGGGGGTGACAACAGATAGATGTATTGTAAATATGTGACATATTGTTAGATAAGGCCCAGAATTTCAAATGTTTACACATGTAATTTCATGTCATACACAGGGAATAAACAGTAAACAGCAGTAATACAGCATAATATGTTCAGTTCCTTAGGTCAGCAAGAAGCAGATATGTGCGATGGTTAGCAAAATGCATACACATGTGAGATACACATATTTGTGTGCAGGTAAGCAGTGCACAAATGCAAGCTGCATTGCTAAAGTCTGACAGCTAGTACTGAGTCTATGAAATACACCTCTGGCTTAAATGACTCTGTGGCAGCATGTGTTAATGCATTGATACATTCTTTGTTGATGCCAAATGGTACTGGGTCCTAATACAGGTGGAACTAATACATTTAAATGCATTGTTGCCATATCTAATACATTTAAATAAATGTAAATACATTGCCACAATTACCTGTTGTTGCACTTTGTTCCGTGTTGCACATCTTCATGCAAAAATGGCTTAAAGAGGTAAAATGGGTAGCTAGGACAGTGGGGAAATGGGGAGCAAGTAGGGAGAAGAAGAAAAGGAAAGTAGGGCAGTAATGTGCAGGAGGGAGATAGGAAGGAACCATAGCTTTCCATTTAACAGTGTAAAGTGAACATATGTGGAAAATATTAACTGAATTTGGACTGTCACCTCCAGAGAGAGGGGTGACCACAGCACAATCATGTTCCATAGCCAATTGGACCAAGTCAGGTGTGTCAAAAAGACATGTGCAAAATGGAGAGCTACATATGGGACATTTTCTTTATGTGGAACAGGTGCTCATTTGTTTTCTTTTAGAGACAGAGCGGAATGTTGGGGAATAGATGTAGGAATGCCTGGGTTAGGTAAGTTGTCTGGGTGAGGAAACAATTGCAGACAGACAAGACAATCAAGACAAGAGACAGGGATGGTGATGGACACCAAAAGGTTGCGATACACCATGATTGGTGTGAGGGTGGGGAAAACTCAAACTCATCCACGTCAAGCTGAGTGACTATGAGAATTGAGTCCTCACCCACTGGACTGTCATCACTATAACCTCCCACCAACACTGGCTGGAGTGCTTGATGTCTCCTTTTCCTACTGTTGATACTACATAAAATGAGGGAGAGTACCCTCACTAGGTGGTGTAGATTTGCACCAACAATGTGATGCACAATCCCATGCACCATCACTGGCAGCTCAGTGCAAGTGATAAAAATCACCACCTCTGTCACTGGAGGGAACTAGTAGACCAGTTTCCAGGGCAGGACTACTTGAGTGGGCAATGGTGCTGCAGCCGCTGGATGGGGGCAGGGAATCCTGTGGGGCAGGCCTACCCTGCTGTGCTGTGGAGAATTTAGTGATGTGGAACACATGGATGACATGGCAACATTTTGATGACATGCAATAAAATTAAAACACTAAATAAATAAAATATAAATAAAAGAGATAAGATTAGTTCTTTCATATGTGACATACAATGCATTAACACAATTATTTGACTCTATTATCTTAACTTTTACTTTTAAGACTACCACCTCCTAACACATAAATTTTACTTACCGGCTCCTAACAGATGCACACTATACTACAGATTATTGCAAGTACTCGTTCACATGTGCGTATATTGCACATATGCTTGTTCCAATTATACAGATTACAGTTTACAGCAGGGCATTTGTGCCACTGGTATAGAGGTTTTAATTTAGTTTAAATATAATTGAAGACTTAACAGTATTTTATAGTTGGCAAGTGTGGTATTTCAACCCACAACCTCTGACAAAAGTCTAATATTGTACTCTTGATTAGTGCTACAGACTAATACACGCATACATTTTTTTTACTGTTGAGATATGCATTCTCAATTTGATACAACTCTATTGTGGACATCTGCAATAGATATACTATATAACAAAAGGAAAAAATGATGTCCAGGACCAAGAAGGAGCAGGTACCTAATGGAAGCAATCTCTCCTTAGCCTGAACAAGCAAATAAGAGCACTAGTGAAATCCTCTAAAGCCAACTTCAAGTCCAAATTGGACACATCTATAGAAATAATCATAATTCCTGTCCCACAGACTTCCCATACTCTGGAACAAACTACCTATCTATATCAAACAAAGCTCCTCATTAGCACTCTTCAAGAAAAATCTTGATGATTGGATGGGAGATAAGAAATTCACCTCAGGGATCACTTCTGTGGCTCTGCTCGACAGAGTCACAGGAAAATTATTTTCTTGGGTGGCGAAAGCCAGGGTACTGAACCTATGAACCTATAAGGCCTTCTTCACATATGTCCGCAATCTCAAAAGAAGCACCCAGATCTGTTCAGAACTGGTGGTTAAGGACACCAAATACAGAAAGGCTGTAGATATAGGCAATCTACTGGCTGACAGATTCAGTGAAAACTTCTCCTCTCTGTCCCCATCAGTAAATCATGACATCCCCAGTACCTGCTCCCCACCCCTTATCTCTAGGGAACAGGTCATCACTCCTGTCTAAAAGGCAGAAAATACAGCCTCCATGGGACCTGATAACATCCCAGGCTGCATCCTACAAGAACTCAGGCATGAACTTCCAACACCATTAGGTACCATATTCAACCAAAGCCTGATTACCAGCTTTGTTTCAGCCAAAGGGAAGACAGCAACTGTCACCCCTTTACACAAAGGTAGAGCATCCAATGATCCAGGAAATTATAGACCCATCAGCCTAACTAGCCTGATCTGCAAGGCCATGGAATGGATTATCATGGACCTCATTAAAAGAGACATTGACAACCTCCAAACACTCAACCCCACACAGTTTGGCTTTGTCAAGGGGAGGTCATGTTTGTTAAATCTGGTTGACTTCTTTGAGACAGTCACCAAAGCCATGGATGAGGGGAAAATGGTGCACTTCACTTACCTTGACTTGGGCAAAGCTTTCGACATTATTCTCCACTCGGGCATAGTAGATAAACTCTTCAACTAGGCACAAATCCATATGTTACCAGATGGGGTAGCAAACTGGCTCACTGATAGAACCCACCTAATCAAAATAGGGGAAGCCATATCAAGCAGTAGACTCAAAACCAAGGGATTGATCTTGCGGACTCTGTTATTTGGGATATGCTTTTCTGAGGTGCAGGCCATAACCAGTGGACTATGGCTGACCAGATTTGCAGATTACTGCAAGCTGGGCGCAGTCAACAATTCCTCAAGTGATGTGGATGTCCTCCAAGAGGGTCTCACATAAACAAATGACTGATGCCAGAAACATGGCCTCAAGCTTTGGGGAGAGTAACGTCCCCACAATGTCTTTAAAGTACACAGTCAGTAATGAGGGATTTGGGCACCAAGGTTAATAGCAATCTGACTTTTGACAACCATGTTGCTTCTGTTGTACAGAAAGCTTTCTACATGGCCCACCTCATAAGTAAGGGTATCGCATCCAGGAACAAAGAGGTCATAACATCCCTGTATTCTTCCCTTTTAAGGCCAATTATTGAGTACAATGCCCCTTTGGCATAAACCTCACAAAGCACATGCAGCAGCTGGAGAGACCACAGAGGGTCCTCACCAGGAGAATCCAGGGCCTCAAACATCTACCCTATGCAGATAGGCTAAAAGCTCTGTCCTTCTACTCAGTTTCATAGAGACTGCTCAGAGGTGACCTCCATCTGGCATACAAAGCAATCTCATACCCTACCTTGATGGGACTGCTGCATATTCGCAAGAGAAGCTCCACTCAAGCAACCCGTAAGTGTGACCTCAACCTGGTATGTGATATCAATAGGACTTCATTGATCAGATTTGTGCCCCAGAGATACCCCCATCTGTGGAATAGACTCCCTCTCCACGTCAAGCAGAGTAGCTCATTATCCCTCTTTAAGGGCAACATGGATAACTGGATAGGAAACAGAAAATACACCCATGGGATTCCACCTGTGTCCTTGCTGGACAGGGGCTCTGGGTGCTGACTTGTCTAAACATGAGCTAAACTCTTGGTTAGGCTTATAAGGGACTCGGGGACAATAGCCTAGTAATCTCCTATGATCCTATAAAATGCCAAAAAGTTATTTTTAACTTTTAATGTTACAATAACAGTACTCTTCTGCTGCATATATACCACATGCTTTTCTCATCCTCGCCAATCTAGCCCTATTAGTTTGGACATTGACTTCTCAGTCCCTGGCAGCTGTGGAAAAAACAGAACAGAATACCATTATAAATACCAGTCTTGCCTATATTCAGCTTTAAAGTCTTACAAATACTTTCTGTAGTTTATAGTTACGCAGGTGTGAGATGTCTGCATTCCTAAATTCCTTAACCCAAGAATCAACGATACCCTATTCCTCCACCTCAGGTCATAGAAATGATGTCTACATTGTTCACCAGTGCATGGGATGCTGGTGGCACTGGATACGGCCAGGTCTAAACTATCCCAAACTTCTAACTTATACAGGGAGCCAGAATAGTCATGCTGCAAAAGCCTGGCACTGTAGTTCTAAGAGTCCAATAAAAGTATTGGACACCTGGACACCCCATCTATGAGCCCTTAACCAAACATCTTCTCCACAAATACTTGCCATGTCTACCATGGATCAAAAGCAATGGGGACTGATGGTTTTCCACCAATTCCATCTGTCATTGTCCATATTGGTGTAAATGACCTGAGACATACCTCCCTGGACTACATGAAAAGAGACATGGAAGAGCTCTCCAATCTTGTAGCCCAGGCAGATATGACCCTAGCCCTGAGTAGCATTCTGCCATCACCCAGAATGATACCGCAGTACAAGGACAAAATGACTGACTTCAACAATTGGCTAAGCATCTGGTGTTATTCTAAGGAGATCCATTATCTGTCTGCTTGGGATGACATGGTCGAAAGAACATGATGCTTTGCCACAGACGGCCTGCACCTGTCACCCCTGGGATTCTGGATACTGGCTAAGGCCCTTGCTGCCCCTATAGTGCCTTTTTTAGGCAAGGTTCAAATAACAAATTCACACCATAACAGGAACAGACAAGCAAAAAGTGAGGGTAATGCTACTCAATGCTAGTAGTCTAAATCTCAAAATGCACTCACTCGAGGCACACCTTAAAATGGAGAACATCCATATCTGTGCAGTGATTGAGACCTGGTTCAAGGATCCAGAGAGCACCCCTGCACTACCAAGCTATAACGCATACCACACTTTTTGGCCAAGTAACCTGGACTGAAACACAAAAGGTGGAGGTGTGTCCAAAGTCGGAGGTGTGTCCATATTCATTAAGGATATCCACACATCCAGGCTAGTTGCGCAGCATAATGCATCCGAGGTTATCAAAGTGCAACTAACTCTGGGCAAAACTGCAATCCAAATTGTAGTTTTCTACAGATCCCCCACCATGCCCCAGGATTCCCACTAATCTTTACTTGATGTACTGGAAAATATTAGGGTTCAACCAAACACCCTAATAATGGGTGACTTCAACTACCCCACCATTAACTGGGAAAACTATTCGTGTACAACTCCTTAGCTCAACGCTTTCTGGAATTCATAAACTCCAATGCCCTGGATCAGCTTATCCACACCCCCACCAGGGGCAACAATATCCTAGAGCTAGTCACTACCAACATGAGTGACCGGTGTTCCACATCTGAAGTCAACTCCTCGTTGGTCCGATCCGACCAGAAGCTAATCACCCTTGATATCCACATCCCACCCCCACCCTCCATTAAGGAAACCACAGTAAAAAAATTCTCCAAAGCCAACTTCATGCTTCTTAAGACAGAAGTGGTGAACTTCATGACACCCATGCAAATGGACAATACAGTTACAACTGCTGAATCCTACACAAATGCACTCTATAAGCACTCACACATGGATCGTGCTATCCCAAACAGAACCAAAACGCTATCCTCCAAAAAAAGGAAACCAATCTGGTGGTCCCCTGCCATAAACAAACTGTACAACAGAAGGAAGAAACTGTTGCAAAAGAGAGTAAAATCCCATGAGTGGAGGAGCTCCCTGGTCAGCCTCAGTAAGAAGCTGAGATCCCTTATAAGATCCTCCAAAGCTAGCTAAAAAAACAAAATCACCACTAATTCTAATGACAACCACAAAGCATCCTATAGCTATGTCAAGAATCTCAATGGCAGTACCCAGATCTGCTATGAATTACAGCACAATGGATGAAAATTACTGAGCCAACTGATATTGCCAACATCCTGGCAGATAGGTTCAGTGCTGCACTCTCTAAAGCCAAGAACACAGCATCCATGGGACCGGACAACATCCCAGGCTGCATTTTACAAGAACTACAGAACAAACTGGCTCCCCAGCTAAGCACCATGTTCAATAACAGCCTTGCATCAGGCTTTGTGCCCACTGAATGGCACACAGCAACAGTTATCCCACTCCACAAAAGGGGAGCCACCATTGATCCCGGGAACTATCGACCTATTAGCCTGATGAGCCTGGTCTGCAAGGCCATGGAACGTATCATCATGGAACTCATAAACAAAGACATTGGTAACCTCCAAATTCTGGATCCCACCCAGGTCGGGTATGTGAAAGGCAGATCATGCCTCCTGAACTTGATTGACTTCTTTGAGGCAGTCACCAAAGCCGTAGATGAGGGTAAGGTGGTTTACTCTGCCTATCTTGACCTCGCCAAGGCTTTCGACACCATCCCCCATTCTAGAATAATAGCTAAACTCACTAAACAAGGTATAAATCCCTACATCATGCATTGGGTTGCCAACTGGCTCACTGACAGAACCCACACTGTAAAAGTTGCAGACTCCAAATCTGACCTCAAACCAGTGACAAGTGGAGTACCACAGGGTTTAGTCCTGGGACCTCTCCTGATGGTATCTACTTCTCTGAAATACAGGCTAACACAGAAGGTCTCTGGCTAATGAAGTTCGCAGATGACTGCAAACTAGGAGCCATAGTCAAGTCCCCAAATGATGTGGCTATCCTACATAAGGGCCTCGCTGAGACAGATGCCTGGTGTCAGAGCCATGGCCTCAAGCTCAATGCCAAAAAGTGCAGTGTCATCCCTTTTGGTAAAAACTCTGTACCCATGAACTATCACATAGGCATTAATCTTTTTAACATCGAATGTGTGATAAGAGACCTTGGGACCCAGGTGGACAGTAGTCTCTCCTTTGATAGTCACATTGCCACAGTAGTCAGGTAGTTCTTCTACATGGCACACCTCATCATAAAGGGTTATCATCCAGGAAGAAAAGAGGTCATTGTTCCCCTCTACTTGGCACTCATTAGACCCATTATAGAGTACAACACCCTTTTTGGAATATACCCCAGAAGACATCTGCAGCAGCTGGAAAGGCCAGAGAAGTACCTCACAAAGAGGATTACTGACCTCAAACAAATGCCCTACACTGACCATCTCAAAAAACTCCAGCTTTACTCTGTAGCATATCACCTACTCTGAGGTGATCCCTGCCTAACATATAAAGCTATGTCAAACCCAGAGTTGTTGGATATGCTACACCTAAAGAAATCCCAATCCCTCCAAGCTACATGCTCTAGGGACCAAAACCTTGTCAACATAATAAACAGGACATGCTGGAGGGATAGATTCCTGTCCCAGAGACTTCCCATACTCTGGAAAAGGCTACCCATCTATGTCAAGCAAAGTTCTTCATTAGCACTCGTCAAGAAAAATCTTGATGAGTGGATGGGAAATATGAAATACACCCCGGGGATCACTTCTGTGTCTTTGCTTGACAGTGGCACAGGAAAATAACTTTCTTGGGTGGTGTAAGCCAGGCAACCTTGTTGGCTAGGCTTACGTGGGCCCTTGGGCTGATAGCCGAGTACCTACCTATGAACCTATGAGCCTATGGTGCTCTATCATTCTCAGACCCCATGTCTACCTTATGACTAAATGTGGAAACATTGCAAACTGAGGGCACACTATTAAGTATGTGTACATATATTGACAAGCCATCCATTTGTTTCCACATCAGCAACAACACAAACAATCACAACAAGTGTGGGTCACCTTGATTTTTCCCACATATTTATCAACCCCTGTAGAAGTTGTAATATGCAATGTTGTATTCTCGCTCATGGACAGGGCCAGTTGATGGTGCTCAGAGGTTTGGTCATCCAAATACAAATAGACAAATATACTCAATTAGGGTATTGTTGTTACACAGATACACTAGTAAACATTATTTGTCTGCTAGGCTACTAGCCTTAGATGACACTACAAAGTATTGTGACTATGCAGGCCTCCCAAGCTGTTGTTCAACCCATGACTTGGTTATGTCATCTAGTATAATTTCACCTGCAGTCCTACATACATCAGATTTGTGTTTTGGCACGTGTGTTAAGTACTGCGATCTGTAATTTGTAAACTTAGATAAGTAGGGGTTCTAATCTCACTGCATTCAAATGTGTATGTGTATAAACAAAAGTAGAAGTATATCCCAGTCTGACTTCACAAATGGCATGGCTTGCCATTGTTCTGGTGCTTGCACACACATTCAGTCAGGACCCCAGTCTCTTGCCCCTCATGTGGCCTGTTGATGTCATCTACCATAAGATCACCTGCAGCCCTGTTAAAGTCAAACCTGTGCTGTGTCACATGGGTTAAGTACTCTTATCTGTAGCATGTAAACCTAGACAGGTAGGAGTTCTATTCTCACTGCAGTTAACTTGGTGTATGTGTCTCCATAAAGAATGATGTGATTGTGTATCCTACACTGCCTTTTCAAATGACATGTTTTTGCACTGTTTTGGTGTTTGCACAAACATCCAGTCAAGGCAGGCCTCCAAACTCTTGTCATCTATGTGGTGTGCTGATGTCATCTGCCATAAGATCACCTGCAGTCCTGTTAAAATCATACTTGTGTTGTGGTGTGTGCTTTAACTACTGTGATCTGTAGTCTATAAAATTAGATTGGATGGAGTTCTATTTTCACTGCTGTCAACTGTGTGTGTAGGTGTGTGAGCTGTTGGTGGATGTTACATAGAGCATTTTACAGCAGCCTAAGGGACACTGTCCTCTTGTCTTTAACATACACTGCTGATGCCATCACAATATCATTTTATTGGATATGTATACGTCACAACAGGCTATGGTCACACACTGGCCTGACAGATGGTTAGATGCCACCACATCCTATATAAAGTAGACAACACTGGCAATCTTGTTATTTATGCACAAGCATCATATTTGCAGTGGTGATGGACAGGTTGACACATTAGATCACATAGGAGTGCCTTTAGACTATGATTTTTATGGATGATATTATGATCTGTATTGAGAGTAGAGAACCAGTTTATGAGACCCTGTGGAAGTAGAGATATGCTCTACAGTGGAGAGGAATGAAAGTCAGCAGGCCTAAGACAAAACATATGTGTGAGAATGAGAGGGAGGATAGAGGAATGGTTAGAATGTGGGGGGTACAGTTAGCAAAGGCATATGGTGTTAAATACTTTGGCTCAATAGTTGAGAATAATGGTGAGTGTGGAAGTCAGGTGAAGAGAGAGCATGCAGGGTTTAGTAGGTGGAGAAGAGTGTCAGGAGTAGGTTCTGACAGATGGGTATCAATAAGACTGAAATGGAGGGTCTACAAGATGGTAGTGAGACCAGCTATATCATATGGGTTGCAGATGTTGCCACTGACAAAAAGACAGGAGTCATAACAGGTGTTGGTAGAGGGTCTATATTACATAATCGAAGAGACACTTCTTCAAATATGTAATAATCAACACCAAAAGACCAAAATCCCAAAACCGAATTTGCGGGGCCATAAGCACAACACACACACTTCAAATCTAATTTAAGTGGGGGGCTTTGTCCCCCACACCCCCTGATGTGAGGGGCTGTGCTCCCCACACCCCCTACCTAAATATACCAACTCTGAGATTGCCCTATGTTGGGGAAAAGGGTAAACCCTGGGAATGGTCAACTGAATTTTTTCCCTAGGAAAAAAATTGCGGATATGGCCGTTCGCGGTTTTGGGATTTTGGTCTTTTGGTGTTGATTATTACATATTCAAAGAAGTGTCTCTTCTATTACATAATATAGACCCATTGGCAGAGTCCCAGATGTTATGATTTGCATTGTGTGCACTGAGGATGGGCAGGAGTATTAACCATATATTAGAGTGTCAGCTCATGTTGTACAGTTTGGAGCCAAAGACAGATTGGTGGGAATGTGTTGGTTTGGCATGTGTTGTGAAGCGATGCTGGGTATATTGGGAGAAGTATGCTAAGGATGGAGCTGCCAGGTAACAGGAAAATGTGAAGGCCTAATATAAGGTTTAATGGATCTAGTGACAGAGGACATGTAAGGTGGCTGGAGTGACATAGCAAGATGCAGTGGATGGGTGGAAATGGAAGCAGATGATCTGCTGTGGCAACCCCTAATGATACTATCCAAAAGGTTAAGGAGAAGATGGTATCTGTGCTTGAAGAAACCCCATCTCTACACTTGTTGTAAGAGTGTACAATAGGAATATCTATTTAAAGGTTAGTGTGTTAGGACTCAGTTTGTGTTTTAACGGTGTGTTTTTGAATCACCTGCTCTAGATTGTGTGCAGAGGCTGAAACACTTTGCCCTCATACATGCAGAAACTTCAATGCACTTGCTTTCAAATAAAAATGGTTGATGCTACGTAACAGAGCAAATATAGCTGTCAGAACCTCTGTTGCATAACAAGCAGCAACTTACCTTTCAATAACAGGTATTGCTCCACCTTATGAAGGACCTCAGAATGTACATTCCATAGATTAGTTACCTGAAAATAGCAATCAGATCACATATACCCCTTATTTTTGCATTCTCTGTGCAGATAACAGGTTCAAACCTCCTATTATTGCCTATCATTTCCCTTCTGTTTCCCCTGCTAGCATAGCTGACATGAGTTTTTGATTCAGTGCAGAAAATGCTTCATATGCACTGAATATCCTGTATCTCCTCCATCACTGAAGTACAAATTTCAAGAGATCCACCTATAGTAGGAATCTGGAATCAGTGCTCTCTTGCTTCTAGAAGGATAACACTAAACAGGTTGCCACTCATACACCTTGACTCCTAATCATAATATGCACCCAACACAAACCATAATGTGCAGAGGTACTCCCCACAAACCAACCTGAACAGCACACACATCCTAAACACAGTCAGGCTAAAATCAGACAATACACATAAGAAATGTCATCAACACTGTCTCACCATAGTAGTGCTTAAGGCAATGGACATGTATCCCAAAGCCTTTCATAACAGTTAACTGTATAGTGAGATGTACAGATGCCCCACTCACCAGCTTAAGCAAGGATAAGTTTAGTGTCAGCTGTGTGGCAGACGTAGTTGTTACAGCACACATTCAATCAAGTCTCTTAACAACAAGTCCCACTCTTAATCCAGCATACTTCATCTTGGTATGTACAACCTGAGATGTGACTATAGGAAATACATGAACACACGCATGACTGAGGTATCAGGGGTCCCAGCCAGGTATGTCCCTATATTTGAGCAGCATTATATCCTCACCTAGATGATACCACTATATAAAAAACAACATGTTCTCTGAAGTTGCCTATGGTTCTGGTGTTATTCTAAGGTGATACAGTACCTGTCAGTGTGGGATGACATGGAAGATAGAGCACACTGCTTTGTCAGACATAAGGCACTTGACTGCACCATAATCCTTTTATTAGAAAGGTCACAAAAGCAGAATAACCAATGTAAAATGTACAACTCTGACAAAGTAAGGGCCGTGCTGCTAAATCCTAGGAGTTCACATCTTAAACCGCACTCTCTGTAAGCACTCTACGCAGTGAAGATGTTGATATCTGTGCAGTTACCAAAACCTGGTTCAAGACTGCAGTAAGTGCTTTTGCCTTGCAAGGGTACAATGCCTTCCAAATATCCAGACAGCAAATGGAAGTTGTGTGAACCACATGAGGTGTTGTACCTATTTATATTGAAGATTACTATGCCTCAAGACTGTTTAGAGAAGATAACTATATCCAACATGCTGTGGATAGGAAACCCCTTTATGTTATTGCAATTAATAGGTCACTGTCCATAATCACAAAAGGCCACATAGTCGATATATTAATACATAGAACAATTAAAGTAGAACAAAACAACCCAGGCAGAGATGAGTGAATGTATTCATCCATTGATCATGATATCATAAGACAGCAAACTTACTTGTACACTATTGCAGTGACTTTATTAACTGAAATGCCATGGAAGAAGTAGTGCACCACCCCACAAGGTTATCTCATATTTCAGTACTGTGCCTCAACAATATGAGTGAACAATGTAATGGCACATGTGTATTGTCTACACAGTTATTCCAACCTTAAGGTGATATGTTTCAAAGTAAATATAGCTACTCAACTCCCCAAAGGAGGAGTCAGGTTCACAAACATCATCCAAGGTAACTACACCCTCCTAATGGATGGTCTAAACTACTTCCAAGACACAGTTTCCACAAAGAACATTGACAGCTATCATAACTTACTCCCTGATGCCCTATCTCCACATCTACACAAATGTATAGACACAGCTGTGCCTGCTAGACTCAAAGATCCTTCAGAAAATACAAACCATACTGGTGGATGTCTGCCATTACTATGTTATACAGTAACTGAAAGAAGCTGCTGATTACAAATACAACATTGAGAATTCAGGACTGGAAGGAAACTCTCCTCACTGTAAACATGCAAATAGGACACCTTCAAAAACTCTCACATTGCAACTATGATAATAATTTACACAACATATCCAGGGATAACCATAAGGCTTTCTTAATTTACATCTGTAAACTGATATAAATATATATGAAAAGTGTCCCCTCTGCCACCACCAAACTGACTACAAACCTTGTGTTCAACATCACCTCCAAGCTGTGGTATCTAGAATTAGAAAGTTATCACTGCCCTCTTCAAGACTAGGAGCACAGTCTCCACTGGGACCAGATGGCATTCTGGCCTGTGTTCTTTATGTACTTCAACAATGAGCTACTCCCCTAGCCACCATATTCAACCACAGTCTGAATATTGCTGTTGTTCACAATGAATGAAATACAGTGGCATTTTTCCAACCACACAAGGGATGAATGCCAAAGTACAAGTGTAATTATAAAACCATAACTTTATGTAACCTCTGCCAAAAGGCAATGGATACAATTTGTAGGCATTTCAGACACAAGGAAATAGGTTAATTCCAAACACTAGATGTGTTCCAGTTAGATATTCTCAAGGGTATCTTGTGGCTAAAAACCCCTGCTGGGATACAAAACTGTGACTGGAGAAATACTCAAAGTCAAAGATGTTCAAACATCCTATTATAACTTGGCCAAGGCATTTAACACAATCCAACATTTGTTCTCAGTGGGAAACTAACCAAAGTGAAAAACAAATCCTATGTTATCAGTTGGTTTGCAAATGGAATCACACACCAACAGCATTAAATCACAGTGCAAAACTTCACCTCAAGCAGCAGACATGTCACCTGTGTGGTAACAGAAGTGTCGGTGCTGTGGCCCCTCATATTTGACATATATGTCTCAGAAATCCTGAACAAAACAGAGGGTCTTTGGCACTAATAACTGCTAACAAAGCCATGGCTGCTACATGAACTGCACAGTAATGCGTGAACATACCCTGTGGTAATAATAAATCTCCCTGCTTATTATAAAATAACTGTGAGTACACTATTCCCCATTCCTGTATTGATAGACCTTAGAACACATGTTGATTAGAACCAGGGTCTACTGTGGGGAGATAGACATTCTACATCTTGCATCTGATTAGCAATAGATTTACATCAATAGCAATATATGTTAGCAATCTCCTATATGCAATCCCTAATTGGCCATATTAATGAATATATCCACCCTATGATATGTATTGTACAAGACACCTGCACCAGTTTAACAGAACTCAGACATGCCTGATTAATAAAACATCAGAGGGTCTCTAACACGTGTCTTCTGTGAGCAGACTGACATAGCTGTCCCTGTCTGCAGTATTGTACAGATAATTTTCAGTCAGATTATGTATGCCTTACATGACTATCTGTGGCCAAAATGGAATGAAGATGCTGCATATGCGTAAGTAATGTGGGATTCAAGTTACCTGTTCCAGGGATCTCAATGTACACTATAACATACATAGGACATGCTGGAGAGACAGATAAATCTGTCAAAGGTCATCTTTCCTCTGTTGTAGCCTTCAAATCCATGTCAAGCAGAACACCTCCATTACCCTCTTGAGTAAGAGGCTGGATGATATGATGTGAAAATGTTATCTGCCCTGGATCACTGCTGCTTCTCTCTGGAAATGGGTGGTTCTTGCTAAACAAAACTTGGCCATGCATTATATCTGCCTTTGAAATATTATGTTGTGATGTAATAGCTATGCTTCTAAACACCAGCAGGTCAATACCCTAGTCACATCTTTTGAACCTCAGAACCTACGGTGATGTACATGCAAACAGGGACATTATACTGTATTACCATTCTGATGAGATTTGTCTTCAGTGCTGACATACAGTCCTGAGCTCTGAATCTGATGGGTTGACTTTGAGTGTACACCCATACATTTATACTAAACAATCCTTAAAGAGAAAGTTAGATGTTTTAATGAGGCACATTTAATTGCCTGACTTCACAGCCCTTACATAAGCATCCACTATAAAGCAGATACATTATTATGCTAGGAACTGTCTAAATGGCTATATACAATCTAAATGACAGGTACAATTATCAGTCCAACAGCAGAAATGGAAGTAATAATGTCATATTAATATAGACAGTCACCCTGTGCATCAGACACATAGCTTTAGTATCCCTGAATCCAAAAGATGGATGACAGGTATGTGGCACAGTTATCATTACTTGCACAGGGTGTTGTGTGTGTTGCAGGAGGCCTAGGCTGACACAAAAGGCTGGCGACTGTGTGTGTGAATAAACAAGGGAAGTAGGCAAGATGAGCCATGCAAATGTTGTGTGTATGTGTGTGTGTGTGTGTGTGTGTGTGTGTGTGTGTGTGTGTGTGTGTGTGTGTGTGTGTGTGTGTGTCTGTAGGTGCCCTTAATGTGACACTGGTGTGTGAGTGTCTGCACAAAGACAGACAAGCTCAGTGCTGGCCCTACATGTCTGTATGCTGGACAGCTGTGAGCTGTGTATGGTAGAGCTGACAATTCATCATCTCCCCCCCTGAGCACGAGAACTGTCTCTGCCAGGAGTTGCACTGACACTTCCATGCATAAGGTCTGATGCTGTGCTACTACCTGAAGGTGACTGATGTCTGTTGGATGTGATCCCTTCACCAGAACATCCAGAACCATGACCAAATGGCCTGCTATGTCTGGAAGTGGACAGCACATTCTCTGCTGGAACAGTGGATTTACCACCACTATGGGAGCATGATTTGACATGACCATGTTTGCTCTCAGCAGATGCAGTTGCTGATGTATGCCCATAAGATTTATGTTCTCCTCTCAGCAACATTCCATCACAGTGTGCGTTCCATGACAGGTACACTGTGCTCCCTCATAGACACGTCCTATTCCAATGTGTCATTCAACCGATCCAGGGAATCAACAACATGGTGGCGGCAGTCACGGATGTCAGACTGTGCTGCATCTATAACCCTGATTATTCTCCTGGAGTTCCTTTCTGAATGTGCCCGTGCCTTCATGATGGCCCTAAACATATATCGAGTGACATGTGATGAGACACCTGCAACAGGCTGGGGAAGGTCAATAGGCCTCCTCTGCCACCACTATCAATCTGTCTGTGTGGCACCCCACCAGTAGTTTGGCTATGTTTACTGTTAACATCACTGAAGCTACAGTAGTAGCCGCACTTGTCTGGTCAATGTTCTCGCCTGCCTACTGTCAAGTATCTATGGTTTCAGTGGACTGGGTATGTGCAGGCATACTGGTTGCGTCTGGTGATAATGAGAGGGGGGTCTCTGGATATCAACCTCTGTGTCAGAAACAGCTTCTGCAACCCCTGGCTGTGCCTAACTTTAGCCACCATCATCATCAGAGTCTGATGAGACACTGACATCAGGTGGCATAGGGGACACAGAACCACTTCCATGTTCACCTGTGATAAAAGGAAGGAAAACAAGAATATATTAATACCTGCACTACTATGCTGCAATTGATGTTAAGCAATTTACACTGATGTCACTATTACAGACATTCATACCTCTCAACCTCTTAGGGCAAGGAATGTATACAAAGCCATGAATAATATGTGAACAAAGGCCCAAGAATAGGTATCATTGTGACATATTGCCCTTACAAACCTAGAAAGGTGATAGAATAACACACATTGCTTCACCGTGACATTTATGATGGGTATGCAGTCTGAATATGAGATCTCTGTCATTATTTTATGTCTCCAGTCTTTAATGACATTTCAGTAGTTTGCAGCTCAGTTACTATGATCTTAAATATAGGCCAGAGGTATGAGTCACACATCTGGACATTCTGTAAATATCTGTACAGTTGACAAGTATGCAGACAGTACAACAATCCATGCAGCAGGCCTGAGGTGACGCTTTAGCAGATATGTTGGAAAATGTCTACATAATTGATATAAATGTATTCCGCTTACCAACTGCAGGAGGCCTAGATCTGTGGATTCCTGATGGTCCTGAAAAAAGTAAAGGAAGAGGTAATGGCAACAGCACCACATTTAACAGTATAGCAAGTGGTAATACATTTAATAATCTATATCTACAGTAACTGCAGTGTTAACAGGAATGTGGCTGACAACCTCTAAATGTTGTTAAAAATGCAGCTACTGTAAACAACCCCACCAAAAAAGCAAACTGACAGATATTGAAACTATATACACTATTACAGAATGGATGCAATGTTATTCTACTGATGATCTAACAGGGCCTACCTGCAAGCTCCTCCTGAGATGCAGGAGTGGCACCCATGTCCAGAATATACTGGCTTATGGAATGCTAGGAGCTTTCCTGTGTGGCACTGTTTGCCATAAACTCCTCAGTGGTGGTGAGAGGTTATTCTGCTGCAGGCCCAACACTGCTGACCTGACAATCATGTGCCACTTCAGCAGCAAGCCTCCTTGCAGTATGAATCATGGACATGCCTCTGTGTTGCCCCTGCTCACAGCTGCGATTTTGTCACCCAATCACATTGACATTTTACAGGGTCGCATATTGTGACATATTGGCCCACCCAATGGACATCAGGACTTCATGATGTTGCCAAAATGCTTCAATAATGAGGTCATTCTCTGCCTCAGAAAATGGAGCCTATGCCGATTGGACATATTATTTACTGAAAGACAAAATAATGATAACACAGATAAGGATTACATAAGTAAAAAATAAGCTGTGTACAGATAAAGCAGTGTAGGAAGGCTCTCAGTATTCACCACTTAATTGCAATTTAAAGATTCAACAGTGGTCAACAAATAACATGGGGGGTCTACAAATCAAGGAGAGTAGCATGACAAACATATCCTTGTTTGTGCCATAACAGATACTCACTTATGCTCTCACACCCAACACAGCAGTCCATACTAGTTTGTGCTATAGCAGGGACTCATGTCTCCCACCCCCCCTCCCCCCAAAAAAAAAACAAATCTAACAGGCTAAGGGACAAATGTGCTAACCAAACAACAATGGGCCAGATTCACAATGGCTTGCACGGAGTCTAAGAGTAGAGTAAGACTCCATGCAGCCATCATGTCCGACGAGTGATCCAGGAACAGCCTGCAGGGGTGTGCAAGAGAGCTCCTAAAACGGCTCCTACACAGACAGGGCCGGGTCATGCAAATTATCTCAGTTGCAGCCGAAAGGCATGCAAATGAGGTAGATTTGCGATACAGGAAACCTGAACCTGTCCGAGTAAGGGCAGTGTTATTTGTAGAAATGTACTCAGTTGACAACTGAGTACCGTTCTGCAAATAGCAAAACGGAGCCATGACAGCTCCAAATAAAGGTTGCATCCAGTAGAGGAAGCATGCCAATGGCCAAATATATGGCCATTGGCAATGTTTCCCGATGCAATATGAAAATAAAAATAATTATTTTTTTCCCCGATTTCCGATGTTTAAGCATAGCGCAGCGCTGCGCAAACTGGATGCGCTCTGAAAACCAGAAAAATCAAACTTTAAACCCACAAATGTGGATTTTATTTAAATTTTTAATTTACAATGCAAGGGAATGGCAGGCTGAAGACAACATGGCCACCGAGTAGAGGTTGCTAAGAGGGGAAGCACAGTCTAAGAGATGTAACCAAGCATTAGTAGGCAATCCTATGCAAAGGAAGGTTAGGATAGTGAATCGCAGGTTTACATAGCAAATGAGCACAGTCAGTGGAGTGTAGGAGTAGGATAAGGGGAGTAACAGAGTAGAAGATAGGTGACATCATGAGTGGGGTATGTATGAAAGAAGGGAAGCTCATTGAAGCAGAGTGGCATGTGTCAGCTGTCATTTACACATCATTGAAAGAGGTGTGTCAACAGGTAGGCTAGGTAAAGGCAAGAAATGGAAGGTGTATGCCATGGATAACACCAAAGTTTCTTGCTGAGCATGTATGCGTGCGTGTGCGCACCTGTAAACCCGAGTAAGACAGTGTGCGCACGTATAAGCATGAGTGCATGCGTTTAAGTTGGAGTAAGCATGTATAAGGCAGTTTAAAGTTTTGTAAGGGCGTTTGCACTGGTGTGCGCGCATTTTAACCCGAATAAGCAAGTTGTAGTCTGTGTAAGCATGTGTGCACACGTGTGAGCTGCTGTGAGAATGTTTGCACTTGTGTGTGCGGCGCTGCCCCCCCTGAGGAAACAGAGAGGAAATAGGAAGCACAACAAATAGTAGGAAGCTACCAGGGAGTACTAGCAGAGCTAGCAAGTGAAAACAATCAGAATCAGGCAATTACACAGGCAGTACACTAGCCCTGCCCAGCCTAGCACCTAAAACTCTGCAAACAACAGTCCATTATGTTTCTCACAAGGGACAATGCAGTAAGCTAATAGAAGTGAAAACTGAAAAAGCTTTACTGAGACAAAAAAATGTTAGGGGCTGCCATTGCTGTTATAAGGTGACATATGCAACATGCTGAGGGTGGTGACAATGGAAATGCTGCTGGACAACCCACAGTGAGGAGACGGAGAAGAGTGTACAGGTCCAGGGTAACCTACCAGGGGCTACATGACCTGGAGACAGTGGAGCACTATAGAGTGGACAGAGACCTCCTGTAGCAAACTCTTGAGCTGTGCAGGCCACGCCTCACACACAGAACCAACAGAGGGGAACCCATCCCAGTGAAAACCAAGGTATGTCTTGGCCTAAGAATATTAGCAACAGGTACCTTCCAGAGACCAACTGGTGATATGATGGGGATAACACAGGCATCAGCATCCGGGGTACTGCACTAGTTCCTGGATGCCATGTCAGCACATGTCGGTCATCATGTATATTTCCCCAATTCCCGTGAGGTATTGGCCAGCAATATGCATCTCTTCCAGCAAATAACGGAATACCCTGAGATAGTGAGTGCAATAGACTGCACGCACATATGCATCAAAGCACCAGCTGGCGAGTGGGGTAGGGTCTACTTCAACCGCAAGGGTTTCCCCTGCATCAACTGCCAGGTCGTTTGTGATGCCCAGTGCATAATACTGAATGTGTGTGCTGGCTGCCCTGGAAGCTACCATGATTTCCATATCTGGCATCTGATGCAGCTGTACCAGACATTTGCCAATGGGGACATCCCACATGGTCACTTAGTGGGGGATGCTGGCTATGCAATGGAGCCATGGCTGATGACACCCATCAGACACGCACACACACCTGAACAGGAATGCCATAATGAGGCACATCCACAAACACGAAATGTAATCAAGTGTGTGTTTGGGCTGCTCAAGTCATGGTTCCAGTGCCTGGACACATCTGGTGGAGCCTTGCAGTACTCACCAACTACATGTAACCAAATTGTCATGGTATGTGCTATGCTACATAATATGATCCTGTGAAAACAGCTGCAGCAGGACAAGCATAGGCCTGGGCCAAACAGCCCCCCACCATTGCCAAGGTCATCACAGGCAGAGCATGACTCAGAGGAGGAACAACCTGAGGCTGCCCCAGTAGGCAGAAGGAGGCGTGCCCAGTATGCTTTGGCCTTGGCAAAGAGGCAACGCATAGCACATACACTGACTCAGTAGGAACTCCGGAAATGATACCTCTCTCTGACTCACACATATAGTAAAAGGGATGCCTATGTTGACACTACCTGCTTTCAAACATATACAGGGAGTGTAGCATGTGCATCCGACATAGGCAGCCCTGCAGCACCACCTAGTTTCTAGTTTCAGCACTCAAATCTGTTTCTTTGATCTCAGCACTTGTTCAGAAAAAAAAAAAAATATTTCATCTGCTTTTACTGTACTTGTGTTTCTACCTACTTTATTTTACTTTTGCATCATCTTAAAAGTACTCCGTTGTATTTATTACTGCTTGGTGTAACTCATTCTAAGCCTTTTGGTTTAAACACTTGGGCTTCGGACAAGTTGTTTTGCACTGAGAGGGTTTGTGGTCTGCACTGTAGTAGCAGAACAGGTAGCTTACATCCTTCTAGGTTGGGAACTGCTGATTGAGGGCTCAGTGTCTGTTATTCTAAGAGTGTATTAATTCTGGTTTAAGCACTTGGGCTTTCAGGCCAGTTATTTTACATTAAGAGGGTTCGTGGTCTGCACTCTTGTGGGAGGAGAGGCTGGACTCTGCCCTTCTGAGTTGGGAATTTCTGGTTAAAGGCTTATAGTGCATGCATATCTGAACTGCTTCTTACTGAAGTTGGTGCACCTTGTTTGCTGTGGCATAGACTGGATTCAGGCCTGCTGGATCTAGCTTTGTTTGTGTAACTTGAGCACTAATCCAGACATTCTCTAAAGTATTCAATTGTATTTATTACAGCTTGGTAGTAACTTGATTAAAGTGTAGCTATCATTCTAAGTCTTTTGGATTAAGCACTTGGGCTTCAGACCAGTTGTTTTACATTAGGAAGGTTTGTGGTATGCACTGTGGCGGCAGGACAGGTAGCTTTCATCCTTCTAAGTTGGGAACTGCTGATTGAGAGCCCAGTGTCTGTTATTCTTAAAGTGTATTAGTTCTGGTTTAAGCACTTGGGCTTCAAGCCAGTTATTTTACATTAAGAAGGTTCGTGGTTTGCACTCTTGTGGGAGAAGAGGCTGGACTCTGCCCTTCTGAGCTGGGAATTTCTGGTTAAAGGTTTATAGTGCCTGAATATTTGAACCGTATCTTACTGAAATTGGTACACCTTGTTTGCTGTAGCATAGACTAGATCCAGGCCTGCTGAATCTAGCTTTGTTTATATGCTTGTTGTTTGCTTGTTATTTCCCTGGAACGCTAATTCCACCTAATACACGGCTTCTCAGTGCTTTTGTGGATCACTAGTGATATCTGCATTGCTTATTGTACTTATTTCCTTGTTTCACTTGAAAGAAAATTACTGTTTGTCGTTTTTGCATTTAAGTTACTTGTAACACATTGCACTTAAGTTACCTGGCACTTGCTCGCTAAAGCAATTATATAAGTCAGCACTAAAAATTAAAAGCACTACACCCTCACTCCCCACTGGCCCTTGTTTTCAATTATTAAGGAATTTCCAATATTATTCTAGCATGTCCAAAGGTCAGTTGTCAATCTCCTCTCCGGTCCAGCTGGTGAATCTGGGAATCATGAGGCAATGTTACAACTGCCTCATGTACACAGACAACCCTCTCCTCCTCCCAATAAATTCCAACACATGTGAGAGATGCGATAAGCAACGACCAAACTAATAAACAAATATAGACGAAAAGCCACCAGCTAGACGATAAATATTGTTTAATAACAAACAAAACTTGTACAGCTAAAACGTACTTCGAACAAACTTGCGACAAACTTAAAACGCCAAATAGAAACACTTAAAAAACAAGAATAGACTTCAATGTGAGCGCTTTCGTTTAAATATTTTAAACTTCCTCAGACAAAAAACATCTATTACATCACTTCCTTTTATAACCTTAACAGAAAATTGCACCAAAATCAAATTCAAATTGGAGCATGCTCAGTAGCTAAAAAATGGGAAATAGAATTTCTAAATACAATTCAAGGAATGCTTAAACAACAGCAATTGAATACTAAAAAGACAATAATAATACATTATATTATATAAAAATTTAAAAACTAATAATTTAGATCATTCTTTTTATATAAATCATGAAATCACAACTTCTCCAACCCTTAACATTTATAAATTATTAAATATTAAATATTAAATAATAAAATGTCACAACTAATAAATTCTATATAGTAAATTATCATATAACATATATTATTATTACATAGCTTCCTCCATATACACTCAAAATTATTAAAATACTTAAAATCAAATATTAAATTAATCTTGAATTTTATTACGAGTCAATGCTTTTAATTTTAAAATTGGCCGTATAGAACTTCTTTCATTTAAGCCTGGCATACAATCAGCTTGTAATTTAATTTGCCAGGTAAGTTCTCTTTCTTCTAAAATTAAGTTCCACGGGGTTCTTTCTTCTATTTCCACTTGATCTATTACCATATAATTAAAATTATGATTATTACATTCATTTATATGTTTTGCTAGCACGTTGTTTAATTTTTTATTTTTTATGGCATATTCATGCTCATAAATTCTCTGAATGAATGTTCTCTCAGTTTTTCCTACGTAAAAGGAGAAACAAGAATTAAAACTTGCAAGGTAAACAACTGCTTTAGATTTACAGTTAAACTTCTTTTTAATATAATACTTCTTATCACGTATAGTGAAACTATCTCCTTCTTGAATTTTAAAGCACCATTTACATGCTCCACATCTATAGTTTCCACTCTTCACTTTTTTACACATTCCTATATTATTATTAGATTTTAATAAATCTTTAAAACATTTCCCTTTCCTATAAATTATTTTTGGAGATTGACCTATATGGTTTTTATATTGGGCATCTCCAAATATGGTTTCCCAGTTATTATGAAAGACTTCTTTTAATATTTGATAATCTTGTGAAAAAGTGATAACTAAGGCTTTTGAAAATTCTTCTACTCTAGTATTCTTATTTTTACTAGATGTATCTAAACTTATGGTAGTCTCTCTATCGTCAAACCTACTTAAATCTCCATTACTTGCAACATCAGTGACAACTTCACTTTTACCTTGCAAAATTGGGTTAAAATGACCATTTTCTCTTTTTTCAATAACTTCTAAAATTAATTTGTTTATTAACCACATTGGATATTCCTTATTAATAAACATTCTCCTTAAATATTCACATTCATTTAAGAAATCTGAATATCTTGTAATAATTCGTGCAGCTCTCACCAACTGACCTTTAATTACAGATCTTTTTTGGTGCTCAGGGTGTGCACTAGTATAATGAAGGAAGCCATTAGAATATGTTTTTTCCTATAAATCAAGGAAATATACACTTTTGCCTCATAATCTTTCATCAAATTAATGTCTAAATAATTAATTTTATCCAAATTAATATTCCACGTAAATTTGAAAAGTTTGTGGTTTCATTGATATAACTTAAAAATTCATTTAAAATATCTATATTCTCTCTCCAGACTAAACATATATCATCCTGAAACCGATGATATGATTTAATATAATTATTATATTTACTATTAAAAATAAATGTCTGTTCCCAGGACATCATAACTAAATTTGCATAAGTTCCACCACATGATGATCCCATAGCGACCCCTTTCTTTTGGATATAATATTGATTATTAAATTTTAAATAATTATTATATAATACTAATTCAATTAATTCAATTATAAGATTATTTAAGTCCTGTTGAACAGAAAACTTAAACAAAACTTCACTAATTCATTGAAGCCCAATATCATGGGGAATAACTGTATATAGATCGCATACGTCTATTGTTACCAAAACATCTTTGGCATCAAACGATATATGATTCATGTGCTCTAAGAATGTCCAGGAATCCTTACAGATATATTCTTCTTTCATCATAACTTTTTTAAATTCATAATCAACATACTTAGCACATGCTGACGTGATGGAATCTCTCCCATCCACCAGAGGCATGGGGATCTTCTATATTTTATGCATTTTCGGATTACCAAAAAACATCGGAATCCTGGGTGTTAGAATATTAAGATAATTAAATAAATTAATATCTATTCGTTTATCTAAAAACATATCATTAATCTGTAAAAAAATCTTTCTATAAGCACAATTCAACTCATTTAAGGATACCTTTTCGTAAGTGTCCGTATTTAGGATCAACTCCACTTTGTTATTATAAAAATCTACATCCATAATCACTGCCCCTCCCCCTTTATCTGGTTTCATAACTCTTATATTCCCTTTCTATAAACATTTTAAAATTTCTAATTCATCTTTACTTACATTTGAGGGATAATTTGTTTTTTTATTAATTCTATCTAAATTCCTTAACTGACTTTCGCACATTTTTTTGTACATTAAAAGTTTAGGATGCAAGGGGGGATTATATATACTTGATATATTACATTTATGTGATGCATTATACATTGAATCCTGAAACATAAATGAAAAGTTAATCTTTTTTAAAAACAATTTCATATCAATGATAGTTGAAATAGCATCAAATGTATTAGAAGGAACAAATGAAAAGCCTTTTGACAGTAAATTCGCAACTTCCTGATTAAAATCAATTTGAGTAAAATTATAAACTTTAAAGTCACCAGATTTATTCATAATGACTTGTCGTAACTTGTTATGTAGGCTCGTACTACATTGTTGCATAATCGTTTCATGTCCATTCTCGTCAATATCCGAACCATTATGCATTCTTATGTTCTCCATTTTTTGTCTTTGGGCCTGGCACCTTGAAACCCCGCCGATTGTTAGTTACCATAAGGAATTTTATTTTTAAGCCTTTCAGAGCATCTTAATTCAGGGTATTCATCATCATATACCAAATCATTATGTAGATTCCCTTCATATTGGCCTTCTCTTGCAGGGTCAGATCTATAAGCTTGATTTAAAGAATAGGTTTTGGTTTTCTTATTAAATCCACCCGGAGGTCTGGGATATGCTATCCCATTTGCGTATTGTTTAATGTCTCTTTCAATTTTTTCTGTTTTAGCATTCTTTAATTTGATAATGTATTGATCAATACTATTATATATTCTAATCATGTCATATTGAACTGTATCAAAAGAAACATCTGCTTTAATTATTTTATCAAGTTCATCAAGTTCAGATATCAGATTATCAATTTCTATCTGATTATATTTAATCAGCATGTTCAAAAGATCTTTGCCACATCGATCGAACAACTGCAACCGTTCCATATGCATAGGTGAATTATAAACCAATCCCATAGGGTATCGCCATAAGCGCAACCCTTTAGGGATAATATTAAGTCTGATGCACTCTTTCAGATATGCACTTTCAAGTTGCAATTTCCTACATTTCATTAATTTAATATCAAAGTCATTTAATTTATGATCAATATCATTATTAACATTATTACCTCCTTTAGATTGTCCAGAAAAACCAAAGGATGATTCCAACCACTCAGTTAGCATTGGAACAGATTTTCTCTGTCCATCACTGTGCATAAGTCCAAAGTTACTCGACTGCATTCCTTGATTAACAGAAACATCTTTCTCTTTTTCACCATTGTCCAAACCTGTGGCTTCCTTCCTGCCCATCTGGGCCATTACTGTTTGTCGTTTTTGCATTTAAGTTACCTGTAACACATTGCACTTAAGTTACCTGGCACTTGCTCGCTAAAGCAATTATATAAGTCAGCACTAAAAATTAAAAGCACTACACCCTCACTCCCCACTGGCCCTTGTTTTCAATTATTAAGGAATTCCCAATATTATTCTAGCATATCCAAAGGTCAGTTGTCAATCTCCTCTCCGGTCCAGCTGGTGAATCTGGGAATCTTGAGGCAATGTTACAACTGCCTCATGTACACAGACAACCCTCTCCTCCTCCCAACAAATTCCAACACATGTGAGAGATGCAACCATATAGCCAAACTGGAGGCTAAGCTCTCTCAACTCAGTACTGGCAGAACCAGTCAGGAGGAGAAGAAAACCACACTCACTACAATTCCAGTCTCACATAGACCTACCACGACAGCAAACCAAACACATAATCACACAAAAACATACTCGGAGGCTCTAAATAAAGATCTGCCTAAGCAGCAGAGACCTCCAAAGCAGACACCCAAGCAACCGCTACCGCTAAACAAAACACGTGCAATACATATCTCACAAAGCCAGTGTGCCGAACAGTCACAGCCCTTAAGACTAAACAACACACCTGATACACTTGTAATAGGTGACTCTATCATCAGGCACACTGACGTCCCCTCACCAGGCTGAACAAGGACAGGGTCAGGGTGAACAGCCTGTTGGGCGCTAGGATCCGCCACATAACACAAGCACTCAGGTCACTCCAAGGCAAGTACAAATATGACTCAGTCATTGTCCATGCTGGTGTGAATGACCTGAGACGTACCTGCCTGGACTACATGAAAAGAGACATAAAGGAGCTCTCTGAGCATGTAGTCCAGGCCAGTATGACCCTGACCTTGAGTAGCATCTTACCCTCACCAAGAATGATGCCACAATATGAAGACAAGATGATCAATTTCAACAATTGGCTTAAGTACTGGTGTCATTCAAAGGGGATCCAATGCCTGTCAGCTTGGGATGATATGCTCGACAAGCCACGATGCTTCGCTAGGGACGGCTTGCACCTGTCACCCTGGGCTTTGGATATTGGCAAAGGCTCTTGCTACCCCCATAGTGCCTTTTTTAGGCAAGTCTCAAAAGACAAACCCACCTCCATAGGTATCACAAGGGATAAGAAACTAAGAGTAATGCTACTCAACGCCAGAAGTCTAAACCTCAAGATACATGCACTCGAAACTCTCCTTAGCATGGAGAACATCGATATCTGTGCAGTAACAGAAACCTGGTTCAGGGCTCCCAAGAGCACCCCAGCACTACCAGGTTATACCTCATACCATGCTTTTTGGCCCCAAAACTTGGACCGAACCACAAAAGGAGGGGGAGTATCGATATTCATCAAAGATACCCACACCTCCAGGTTGGTGGCAAAGCACGAAGCATCAGAGACTATCCATGTGCAACTAACAGTGGGTAAAACTTCCTTCCAGTTTATAGCCTGCTACAGACCACCCTAGCAAACCCAAGAACCCCACTCGGCCTTCCTGAGAACACTGGAAAATATGAAGGTCTCTCCAAACACCATTATATTGGGCGATTTCAACTATCCAAACATAGACTGGGAGCATTACTCTAGCTCCAACACCCTAGCCCAAAGGTTCCTAGAATTTATAAACTCAAATGCTATGGAACAACTTGTTACCACTCCCACAAGAGGGGAAAACATACTGGACCTGATCATCACCAACATGGGGACTCTATGCTCCAGACCAGAAGTGTATCCCTCACTGGTAAGATCAGACCATAAACTAATCTCACTGGATATTCACATCCCGACCCACCCCTGCCCAGAAAACCACAGTGAAAAACTTCTCTAAAGCAAATTTCACACTCCTCAAAACCGAGGTGGAATCCTTCAAAGCCCGGCCTGTGGAAAATCTGCCCAGCCTGCAGAATCCTTTATAAACGCATTCTATGAACACCTTCAGGAATGCATGGATCATGCGATCCTAAACAAAACCAAGACCCAATCCTCCAAAGGCAGACGTCCTGTCTGGTGGACCCCAGCCATAAACAAACTATACAATAGAAGGAGTAAGCTACTAAATGATAGAGCAAAATCCCAAAAAGGGAAGGCATCACTGATCAGTATTAACAAAAAACTACGGGCACTCATAAAATTGTCTAAGGCCAGCTTCGAGAGAAAAATTGCACAGGACACTAAGGATAATCACAAGGCTTTCTTTATTTATGTTAGGAACCTGGGTGGTAATTCCCAGATATGCTCAGAAATAGTCCAAAATGACAAAAAATACACTGAACCCACAGACATTGCCAACATCCTAGCTGACAGGCTCAGCGCAAACTTCTCCCTCCTCCCACCAAAGGGCAAATATCTATCCCAGCAGAGTGCTGCCCCTGACATCTCAGATGCTCAGGTAAGAGCCGCCCTCTCCAAAGCAAAAGCACAGCATCAATGGGACCAGACGGTGTCCCGGGCTGCATCCTACATGAACTCCAAGAAGAGCTAAACCCAAACATAAAACTACTGTTCAATCTCAGCCTTACTACAGGATATGTGCCCAAAGAGTGGCGTACAGCAACAGTGGTCCCTCTCCATAAAGGTGGTGCCTCAACGGATCCTGGAAACTATCGCCCCATAAGCCTGACTAACTTGGTCTGCAAAGCTATGGAAAGGATCATCATGGACCTCATAAATAAAGATATTGGGGACCTACAGACACTGGATCCTACCCAGTTCGGCTTTGTTAAGTGCAGATCCTGCCTCTTAAACCTGGTTGATTTCTTTGAAACAGTCACCAAGGCCATTGACGAGGAGAAGGTGGTCCACACAGCCTACCTGGACCTCGCAAAAGCCTTGATACAATACCCCACTCGGGCATTATAGATAAGCTCACCAGCTTAAATATAAACCCCTATGTCACTAGATGGATTGCAAACTGGCTCAAGGACAGAACCCACATGGTTAGAATTGCTGGAACCATGTCAGACTCCAAACCAGTTACAAGTGGTGTCCCACAAGGCTCAGTCCTGGGACCTCTCTTGTTCGGTATATATTTCTTGGAGGTACAGGCCAACATGGAAGGACTGTGGCTGACCAAGTTCGCAGATGACTGCAAACTGGGCACCATAATCGACTCTCCAGTCGACACAAGCATCCTCCAAAAGGGCCTCATAGAAACAGACAACTGGTGCCAGAGCCATAGCCTCAAGCTAAATGCCAAAAAGTGTATAGTCATCCCCTTTGGCAAAAACAAAGTGCCCACAAATTACCACATAGGTGGTAATCCATTAAGTACAGAAGAAGTAATTAAGGACCTGGGGACCCAAGTTGATAGCAATTTCTCATTTGACAACCACATGGCCAAAGTGGTTAGAAAAACATTTTATATAGCCCACCTAATCATGAAGGGATTCACATCTAGATCAGGGGAGGTCATCGTGCCTCTTTACTCATCCCTCATCAGGCCCATAATTGAGTACAATGCCCTTTTTGGGATGTACCTTCCCAGACACCTGCAGCAACTGGAAAGTCCCGAAAAGTACCTCACCAAGAGGATCAAAGGGCTCAAACAGATGCCATATGCTGCCCGGTTAAAGAAACTTCAGCTCTACTCAGTGGCATACCGCCTGTTCAGAGGCGATCTGTGCCTGACGTATAAAGCCATGTCCAACCCGGAATTAATGGACATGCTACACCTCAGAAAATCCAAATCCCATCAAGCTACGTGCTCGAGATACTTGAACCTCAGCACTGAAATAAATAGGACATGCTGGAGGGACAGATTCATAACCCAGAGGCTCCCTTCACTCTGGAATAAAATCCCAGTCCAGGTTAGGCAGAGTCCCTCACTGACTCTCTTCAAGAGGAATCTTGATGAGTGGATGGGAGATCATAGGTTTACCCCAGGTATCACTTCTGTGTCACTGTTAGACAGAGGCACAGTATACTAACCTCGAAAAAGGGCACAGAAAAATAAATTTAAAATGGGAGGCGAAAGCCAAACATATTCTGGCTAGGCTTATAAATGCCCTAGGGCAGATAGCCTAGTATGAACCTATGAACCTATGAACCTATGAACCTGAGGCATGATTGCCATGTGTTAAGCAATTTAAGGCAGTGCTAAACAGCATTTACCACCATGTAGTATATGCAAACAGAATCGCATACACCAACTAGTACAACTATGGTCAATGTCGAGTAATATTGGGCAATGTCCAGCAAAGTTGGTGAATATACAGCAATGTCGGACAAGCCTGGTCTAAGTAGGGCATAGCTGAACAAAAGCCAACATGCTCATATTTGCTTAACTGGCCCTTAAGCAGTCTGGTCTGCTCAGTATGAAAATATAAAGCAGTGATGGGCTTTGAACCCAGGATACTGTGATCTATAGTTAAAGTACTGAACCACTAAACCATGACAGTATTGCAGTGGTTAGCCAGTATGAACAAATGTTGATAAGTCTATGCAAAGTATCTCATGGAAACCCTGCAGGCACAGCATAATCCCTGTTGAGTTATGACACAAAGGTGAGTCCTGCAGTAAGAACAGAACTTGACTTCCAACACACACAGTATAAATGTTAATATTGGTCATCTTCACACACATCCACAAATGTAGTGGACTTCAGATCGCAACATACTGAAAGGTCACACTGGGCATGCTCACACACGAATAAATGAGACATATGTCAGGCAACAAAACATGGAAAGCCTGAACTGGGCATGCTCACACACTTAGGCCATGTCTGAGTATAGCAGTGGGCCACACATATCTGGCAGTTGCATGTGTTAACCCAGGAACCTCTCACTATCCAGCAATCCACCCTGTGCACACAGTTACATGACAACAGACACATATATAATATAGTGGAACCCTGTCATGATCAAACATGTTCTGCAGATACCTAAGTTGTTCATAGAAACTGGGAAAGCAAAGACGATAAAGACCTGCAAACAGTATCAGCAATAAATATTGTGCATCCCGAACATAAGCATAGGTTCAGAGGTCGATACTAGGCTATCTGCCCTAGGGGATGTACAAGCCTAGCCAAAGTGTGTTTGGCTTTTGCAACCCTGTCAGATTACTACACTGTGTCAGTGAATAGTAGGTCACACGAGATATCCCATGTATGTTTAGGCTAGTGTACCTCTGTCTAGCAGGGACACATAAGATATCCCAGGGGTAAACATACGATCACCCATACAGCCATCAAGATATCCCCTGTAGGTAGTCAGTGGGTGGCTCTGCCTATGTGAAACTGTGATCACAATCCAGAGTGAGTGGAGGCCCTGGGATAAGAATCTGTCCCTCCAGCATGTCCTATTAACATCTGTGCTGAGGTATATGTCCCTGGAGTGTGTAGCTACAAGGGAGTTGGATATCCTGAGGTGGAGCATGTCTAGTAATTCTGGGTTGGGTATTACTGTAAACAACAAGCACACATCATATCCGAATAGGTGGTAAGCGACTGAGTAGAGCTGGAGTTACTGCATCCTAACTGTGCATGTCATCCATGTGAGTCCCTACATCTGCTTGGTGAGGAACTTCTGTGGCCAGTACAGTTGCTGCAGGTGTTGGGTAAGGTACACCCCAACGGTGGCATTGTAACCAAGCATGGTTGTCATGAGTATAGGGGCACAATGACCTCACTCGATCTAGATGTGAAACCATATGGGATAAGGTGGCTTATATAGAAGGTCTGTCCAACCACTTTGGCAATGTGAATGTCAAAGGTGGCAGTACAAACAAGTCATGTCCCCAATCACCTAACAACTCCTACCATATGTAATGGAGTACTACCTATGTGGTAATGTGTGGGCATGTTGTTATTCCCAAAGGGGATGACTATGCAACTAATGGCATTTAGCTGTAGGCCATGGCTCTGGCACCAGTCATCCATCTCTGTGAGACCCTGTTGGAGTATGCATGCGGCAGCTGGAGAGTTGATTATGGCACACAGTTTGCAGTCAAGTGCGAACAAGGTCAGCCATATTCCCCCTGTGGTAGCCTGTACGTCAAACAAATATATACTGAACAAGAGAGGTCCCAGGACCGGGCCATGTGGGATGCCACGTGTAACTGGTGTATAGTCAGACATGGCACCTGAAATTCTGACCATGTGTGTGCTATCCCTGATCCAAGTAGCAACCTATCATGTGAGATATGTGTCCATATCGATGCTGGTGAGCCTATGCATAATGGCCCAGTGGGTTATTGTGTGGAAGGGTTTTGCTAGGTTCAGGTAGGCTGCGTGTACAACTGTCCCTATGTCAATGGACTTGTTAACTGTCTAAAGAACACAAGCATGTTCAAGAGGCAAGATCTGCCCACAACAATGTGTAGGACACAGTGTCTGTAGGTTCCCAATGTCTATGTGTAAGAGTCCCATGACAATACGCTCCATAGCTTTGCAGAACAGGCTAGGTAGGCTTATAGGGCAATATCGTCTGTGGTCTGTTGTGGCACCAACTCTGTGGAGTGGGACCACTGTTGCTGTAAGCCATTCCGTGGGTACATATCCTGTAATAACTCCGATATTGCACAGTGATGTAATGTGAGGGTTACGTCTGTCATGAAGCTTATGTAAGATGCAGGCCGGGACACCATCTGGTCCCATTGATGCTGTAATGTTATGTTTTGGGGAGGGCAGCACTCACCTGTTACTGTGTGATGTCAGGGAGGTTACACTCTGTTGGGATGGATAGTTGCTCCCTAGGGGGGATGGGGGGAGACATCTGCACTGAACCTGTTTGCCAGGATGTTGGCTATGCCAGTGGGTTCAGGGTAGGTTTAGTCAGTATGCAGTAACTCACAGCATATCAGTGAGTGTCCACCCAGGTTGCTGACATAACTGAAGAAGGCCTATGTGTCTGGTGCAATTGTCCATGAGAAGCAGCTCTTAGATAAGTACATGAGTGATCGTAGCTGCCTGCTAGTACAGATCACAGATGCTTTCCCCGTCTGTGATTGTGCTCTATCATGTAGTAGCTTCCTCCTGACATTGTACAGCTTATTAATGGCTGGGGTCTACCAGACAGGTCCCCTGCCATTGGAGGAGTGAGTCCTGTTGTTATTTGGGATAGCACAATCCATGCAGTCCACTAGGTGTCCATAGAATGTGTATGTAAAGGATTCAGCAGTCGGAGTCGTATTTGCCACTGTCACAGGGTCTCTGAAGGATGCCACCTTGCTTTGGTAAAGTGAAACATTGGCTCATGAGAAGTTCACCAAGATTACCCAGGATGGGTATGTGGAGTGTATATGTATGTCCAGTGAGATATATGTATGTTCTGACCTTACCAATGAGGGGTATATCGCTGGTGTGGAACATAGAGTCCCCATGTTGGTGATGAGCAGGTCCAATATGTATTCCTCCTTGTGGCTGTGGTGACTGTTTGTGCCATAGCATATGAGTATACAAATTGTAGCGACAGTAGGGCGATGGTGTTGGGGCTTGAGTAGTATCCCCAGTCAATATTTGTGTATCTGAAGTCACCCAATTTAATGGTATTTGTGGAGACCTTCATATTCTCCACTGTTCCCAGGAAAGCCGAGTGTGGTTCCTGAGTATGGGAGGGTGGTCTGTAGCAGGCAACAAACTGAAAGGCAGGTTTGCACAATGGTAGTTGTATATGTATGGTCTGTGATGCTTAGTGCAGTGCTACTAACCCGGAGGTGTGTGTATCTGTGATGTATATGGATACTCCACCTAGTTGTGTTGTCCGTTCCAATTCCTGTGGTCAGAAAGCATGGTTTGAAACATAACCTGGTAGTGCTGGTGTGCATATGTGAGCCTGAACTAGGCATCTGTTAGTGCACAGATATCGCTATCCTCCATACTGAGGAGAGTCTTGAGTGGCCGCAATATGAGGGTAACACATCTGGTGTTGAGCAGCATTACCCTTAGTGTCATTTAACCTGTAATGTCTATGGAGGTGGGTTTGTCTTTTGAGCCCTGCTCAACAAATGCACTATGGTGGTAGCAAGAGCCTTAGCCAGCATTCGAAGGTCCAAGGGTGACAGGTGCTGTCCATAGTGAAGCTACGTGGCATGTCGAGCATGTCACCACAGGCTGACAGACATATTCCCTATGAATGACATCAATTAGTTAGCCAACTGTTAAACATGATATGTTTTTCTGTATACTGTGACATCATACTTGGTGGGTGTAAGATGCTAGACAAGGTCAGGGTAATACTGGCCTGGGCTACATGATCACAGTGTTCCTCCATGTACCATGTCATGTGGTCCAGAGAGTAACGTCTGAGGTTTTACGCACCAGCATGGACAATGATGGTGCCAGTCCTGTACTTGCTTTGGAGTGACCTGACTGCATGTGTTATGTGGCAGATCCTGGCACCCGACAGACAGCACATAGGGACTATTCCCTTATATGGGCTGGTGAGTGGTACATCAGTGTGGCTGACAATAAGTGTCACCTATCACAAGTGTATTAGGTGTGTTGTGTAGCCCGAAGGGTAGTGACTGTGTGGCACACTGTCATTGTAAACTATGTGAGATGTGGGTATTGAAGTGGGGTAGCAGTTGTGTGTGTGCCTGCTGTGGAGGTCTCTGCTGCTTAGGCAGAGTTTATTTACAGCATCTGAGTATGTGTATGTGTGATAATGTGGTTTGAGTGCTGTCGCCAGAGGATATATGAGACTGATATGTGGTGTGTGTGGTTACCTTCACCACCTGATAGACTGTGCCAGTCATGGGTAGAGAGTTCAGCACCCTGTATGTCTCTATAGGTGCATCTCAAACATATATCTGTGTTTGTCAAAAGGAGGAGAGTGTTGTCTGTGTACATGAGGCAGATGTGAGATTGTGTCTACATCACAATATTCACCAGCTGGACTGGAGTGTACACACAAAGCCAACCCCTGGACATGCCGGGATATCATGATGGCATACTCTGTAGCCAGATCACAAAGGATCAGTATGGTGTTAAGTGTGTAAAAGAGTATAACAGGGATTAGTGCTCAGGTTTGTTGGTGTTCTGTAAAGAGTAGCTGAGAAGGAGTCCAGACTGAATCATGACACCTCCGACAGCTATGTCATATATAGCAGTTTATACACATATATGTCATGAGTCAGGGCCAACTGTACCTAACTGACAATGCCGACATCCTGACAGACAGGCCCATATATACATACCCACCTCCCACTGATGATAGTCTATATCATCATACCAGGAGATATCACATGTAGAATGGATGAACAGCTACCCCCAATGCCAAATGCATGGCATCAAGTGGTCAACATTGATTCCCAATATGTGTCATGCATAAACTACAGAAGAAACAGATCCTGCACCGGAACAGTCAGCTGAGCCTCCCCCCTACACAGGATGTGGAACCGTTGAATGTGTTACAGCAATATATGGCACTCCACACAAGTGTTGGTGCACAACACACCATGGGTACTATAGTACAGTACGCCTATGAAGTCTGATCTGCAAGGCCATGGAGTCCATCATGCTTGAAGTCATAAACCAAGCTATTGGAAGCTGACATACACACAACCTTACTAACTGTGGTATGTTCATGTGCGGATCATGGTTCCCAGACATGCTAGACTGTTTGCAAGGCAGCCACATGTCTTACATACACTTTGAATAGCCCTTTATCAACATCCCAGACACATGTAGTATCCACAAAACCAACAAGCTGTGCATAAATATGTGTTGACATATGAAGGAATGTCAATGTGTCCACAGATAGATCACACAAGGTAAGGATTATGAGTTCCTGATCAAGCTGTTGACACCTGACGACCCACATGGACCATTCCTGGAATGGCATAAAATAAAGTGTACACACATTACCATGTCCAGTCTGATGATGTTACCATCCTAGAAATACAGCAGGAGAAGGGAAGCCACCCAATAAAGCAAATAGTGTGCCATGCTAATGCGTCTCTCTCTCTAGTGTGATAACATAGTTAGGTAGGGGTTTGAATCCTGCAAATGCTGACTGTGTTTGTGCAATTGTCTTTGAAAGGAGTGCCCTTTTTTGGAGCCTGGGAAAACACACTAAAAGATGTACATTCCTCTTTGGAAAGACTGATGATGTCACCACCCTATGAATACAGCAGGAGAAGGGAAACCACCCAGTAAAACAAATAGCGCGCTGTGCTAATGCATCACTCTCTAGTATCATACTATAGTTAGGTAGGGCTTTGAATCCTACAAATGCTTACTGTGGGGGTGTGTGTATGTGTGCAATTTTCTTTGAAAGGAGCACCCTTTTTGGAGACTGGGAAAACACACTAAAAGATGTACATTCCTCTTTGGAAAGACTGATGATGTCACCACCCTATAAATACAGCAGAAGAAGGGAAACACCCAGTAAAGCAAATAGTGCACTGTGCTAATGTGTCTCTCATTAATATCATAACATAGTTATGAAGGGGTTTAAATCCTGCTGACATTGTGTATGTGTTACTGTTGGTCAATGCAGTGTGAGTATTGCTTTTACTATGGTATGACATATTATGATTACAACAGTAAGTGCATTGCACACATCAGGTATCTGTGTGGCAAATATATATGTGTACATGTCCCCTCAATCGGTACATAGGTGTGAAGCCTGCATACTACATGAATACATTTGTTGCCATTGACAGGCTGTGCTGCTGCTTCCCAGATCGTAGGTCACATATGTATATATGTGACAGGGCCATCCACTGTTGTGATCCGTGGCCAATGTCATCTGTGCCACACACACCCATGACAGTTACTTAAGAGTAGTGTGAGTGAGGGTATATGCCTGGGGTATATGTCAGACATGTTCATACACAACAACGACTGCCAATAATGGACAGTCTTTATAGGTGTACAACTGCCATGTGGATATGCATCCAGGCCTCTAATGTCTCATGTGATACACCTTGGGACTCCACAATACCTATGGATATGTGGATACCAAGGGACACATGACATAACATGAGGCTGTATGTACACATTGGTACCCAACATACATGTTGAGGGCTACCACCTATGTGGTACTGACGGGATATTAAGTATAGTACATGTGGATGACTATGCCATAGTCAGCTTACTACTATACAGCATGTACCAGATGACAGGTATCTGTCTGTATGATACCCTTGTGTAGGATATGCGTCCCATCCAGGGAATGGATTGTAGGCCAATGCATGCATTTCCAGAGTTGGATGGACACATCCCTAGTGTGTTTGCATGTACCAAAGGGGGCTATATGCCAAACAGGTGTGGTCACAGGAATGGGTAGCGGTCATTACCACTGGTTAGTGTTATAGTGTAGCACCGGAAGGATCCAACTGTTACTGTGTTCCCTACGACTGTGTGTCAGTTGTCAGGACATCATCCAATGCTTGCTTATAGTCATGCTGTTGAGGTTGTGTATACTACCAGACCTCAAATCATTGACAGATGCTAACAGTATCACCCACAGCATAGTGTCAACCCATGTCATACACACATGTCTACCCATGTTAGTACATAACTATAGTAGAATGCATACTGGCCATTGAAAGATACCATGAGATGTTAACAATGTGTACAACACGGTATGCCACACATCCCATGTGTCCACTATGCACGTACATGCAGAAAGTGTGCACCCACCATGTTCACAGATGTACACTTGCTAATCTGTACTGCACACATCACACACATACTGTCCACTCACTAACACATGCTGGCAACACATTACACTTCAGCCAAGTGGCACATGGGTGGACAATACATACTCAGACCTAACAGTGGTGTAAACAATGCTACATTGACAATCAGAGCTTTGATGCATAATTTCTGCTGAGATATACCTACAAGGATGTCATTACACTTTCCTGCTGACAACTTGCTAATATTGCTACACTGCTATAGTGTCACCCTGTGCATCAGCACCATGTTAGCCTGTTCCTCCATCAATGTTACAGATGACAGGAGGTGACACAGGTATCATCATATGCACAGGGCGTTTTCTTGTTTGACAGAGTCTGACATTGAACCATCCAATCGACATGTCTGTGTGTGTGTGTGTGTATGTGAGGGACAACAGTACAGCATGGGCCAATGTTGATGCAATGTGTGTGTGTATGTGTGAGCCCTAGTTGTTTGGTTAATGTGTGTGTGTCTGCATGCACACAGCTCCACCATGTGGCTGACATATACAGTAGTTTGTGGGACAGCCACAGAGTGTACCTGCTAGGCTGTACAGATCACTGTCTCCGGCCACGGACACAGTACCTGTGCCTGGCAGGAGTGCTACGGACAGTATTGGGTACCAACCCTGACTGGGTACTGTCCTCAGAGGCAGAGGTAGGATGACTGGACCCATTTCCCTGCAGGGACTGGCCAGAGCCATGTGCACGTGGTCTACTGGGACGGTCAATGGACAGGCCAGCCCCAGCATTGCTGGGGCTGGTACTGCCACTATGGGAGCGGCTGTGAACTGGGGGCTGTCTGCGACCACTGCCAGCTGTTGCTGTTGCTGGCATGTGTCCGATTCAACGTCGTAACCATCCTGGCTCATGGAAGACATATTGAGGAGGGCATCTAATGTCTCCCCCCACTGTCTCTCAATGACCTCAGTGTAAGTCCGGATGGCACCAGCAAGGTCACGGATGCTGTCATTGATAGCAGTGTAATGTGCCCTCTGCACCCTAAGTCCCTGCCTGGTGTACCGTTCCATACGTGCCTGAGCCTGCATTACAGCCCGGAACATACTGGACGTCGTAAGACCAGTGAAGGCACGCCTGCCAGGGGCAGTACGACCAGCGGTGCTCCCCCGAGAACCCCTGGACCTCCGCCTATGTGGTACCATTCCAGGAATATGGCTATGGCTGCTGGGAGGGGATGCAAGTGCCATGGCTACCACTCTCTCCTGGTCAATGACAACTGTATGCTGTCCCTCGCCTATGGCCATTGGTGGTGAGGGATGTATTGACAGTATGAGTGTGTGCATAGATGGGGTTGAACGCTGTGTACTGTCGATTGGTGGACCAACGACAGACCCTGTCAAACCTTCCTGTACCACAATACATGTCTCATCATCAGCACTATCCGTGGCAGTGGCTTCAGGTTCCCTGCTGCATTCGGCCACCCCTGACTCAGCACCTGTGAGAGAAAGACAGGAAACACACTTTACCATCTGCACATGAACACATGCACATGTGCACACATGGATACATGGACACATGCACACATGGACACATGCACACATGCACACATGAACACATGCACACATGCACACATGGACACATGGACACATGCACACATGAACACATGCACACATGCACACATGAACAAATGCACACAGGAACACATGCACACATGCACACATGCGCACATGAACACATGCACACATGCACACATGCACACATGAACACACGAACACATGCACACATGCACACATGAACACGTGCACACATGCACACATGAACAAATGCACACAGGAACACATGCACACATGCACACATGCACACATGAACACATGCACACATGCACACAGGAACACATGCACACTCATCACTATAGCAGATAAACACACACAACAGCAATCCAAAACATACTCAATAGTGGTTGAAGGTGGGTGACAGTATCACAAGGCAAACAGTCATGTCACACATGTCAGCATGCAGAATATGTGTTGATCAAGTCCATGCAGTGTGAGTGTAGACAGCCATAGTTAATGACAGTGTACATGGCTGTGGTGCATGTGTGTACATGTTCAGTAATTGATTACACCCTGGAACACAATGTGTACAAGGACATGACATTTCTGTGCAAGTATTATAAGCTCTGCAATGTCCTGTGCACCATCACTCACAGGTATACATACCATGGCTGCATGTGTTATCTGTGTGTCACATGGATTTCCATGTCTGAATGCAGTGTCTGTGTCTGTAGCAGATAATTGTTGACACAGGTGTAGCACATGCATGCTATGTACACACATGGGATGAGTGGTGCATGTATATGTGATGGAATACCAATCCTGGACATGGCCATTGTACAGTGGTTATGGTGAGTGTGGGTCATATTCCAGATATGCCAGTGCTAGCCATGACATTGCATGGAACGTGACTGCAACATTTAACATCACACATACACAATGTGTGTCATGTGACCTATATACCCAATATCATTCCAGGACAAATATGTGTCACTTTGTACAGAATGCAACTGCTATGCATATTGTGTATAGTTGCATATGTTTGCACACACACAACATGCTATGCATAATGTATATAGGTGCATATGTGTGCACACACACAACATGGAGGTGCAAAGCAATGACAGCTATGTGTAGTACTGTGGTCACTGTAACTGTATGGTGTGTAGTACCATTAGCCATCATCATCTTGCATCATGTGGTCACTGAAGGCCACTAAAGTGTGCTAGACCACCGCCTAGCATGCTGTACCTGAACCGCAGTGCCGTGGTTAAGTTCACACTAACACAGCCACGTTGCACAAGGGTGTGTGAGGTGCCCACTAGGGAGCATTGCCTAACATGCCTGTGTTATGTGTTGAAGAGTGTTGCACAGCCCCATGCTAGGCCCCTACCCTTTAGGTATATTATGTGTGTGTGTGGATGACATGTGGGATACTGAAGTGTGACCTGGCAGCGGGTGTCCGGTTACAATATGTGTAGCATGTTGAGGTGTACTGTGTATGACAAATGTGTTATGTTGTGTACATGTGTGTCAACTATGCCTATCCAATGTGCAGTACAGTGTTGCTACATTTGTGTCTGGTGCTCTGTGCATTGCATGTGATTGAGGCAGCTACTGACTTTGCTGAGATGTTTAACGTCTCACATCAAACATGCACAGCATGCCTTATGTGTAGGTGTGTTATGTGTACATGGCCTACACCTCACCTATGACATGCACATTTCAATACCAATTTTAAAGTGTTAACACACTCACCAGCATGTATCGTCTGTCCTGCTGTCACACCAGATGGACCTACAAGAATATGACACAGTTTGTCAGTGGCCACAACTGTGGCATCGCTACTGTGAGTGTGCTAAACTACAGTAGAACAACAAGCATAGGTGTATGGATACCATTCAAAATATCAGTATTGCACACAATAGGCAGCACAACTGCTAAACACAGTACACATCTCACATATGCATAATCTAACAATACAGGTAACAGTAGTCTACAGCTAGAGCATGTTACCTGCACGCTCCATGTCACCATGCTGTGTGGCTCCGGCCTCCATGATGATACATGTGTGATGTTGTTGCTGCTGTAGGCCAGGAGCCACCACACTTAGGAGCAGTTCCTCCACTCTGGTGAGGGGGGGGATGTATGACCATCCCACCACCCGTGGAAAGCTGTTGTCTATGGATATCAGGTGCATGCCGCTGGACATGTCTAATTAAATCACTGCAGTGATGGCGTGCCTGCTCATATGTCTGGTTATGCATGCCTGTCATTTACCTGACAAACAAGATCTTGCCGCAATGCAGTATGCTCATGCTGGTGCTGGCTGGCCCTGGAAAACAGCAGGGTATGGTGCTGAACCAGGTTGTGGTGGATTTCCTGTTCCTCTGCGGCTGTGTAGGAGGGATTCCTTTGATGAGCCATAAGCCTGGAAGACAAGTAAACGATATGTGTGAGCATGTCATGTGGCACACTTAACATTATACAGTACAGATATCAGTTAACTGCCATATATAGCATCTGTTCATCTGTCAGAGGATACACACATTCAATACCACATATCAGTGCTCAGCCCACAACTGGCTGACAGTGCTTGCCACACTCCATATAACAAACCAGTATACACCAGTACTCGGCACACTGTTTGGGATCCAATGCACAGCCTCTCCACTGGGGTACATATCAAGCTAATGCATGAAGGAATATGTCATCCATTGCAATGAATTTGAAGTACAGTTACAGTATAACCAGTAACCCACCCTAGTCATTGGTGCCATACCCCTACCTAATATATGTGCACAGTTGTTAATATAGCTGGCATACTGCTGTAACAGAGTATACATGTTGCTAGGTACACATGCAAACCCTGCAACACAAATGTGATTGCAGACTTGGTGCAGGCATCATTACACACACATCAGACATTCATACAACACACACATGTATGCTGACACAGATGAGCATTTCCTGTGTACCTTACAGTACTGTGTGCCCCTATTTACAGATACCTATGCCTGAGGTATGTAATCTGTGCAGACAACAGGAAACACACAAGACAGTGTTACCAGGGAATGCAAACATACACCATACTGTGCTGTTTAGGCTTACAGTGTCAGGTAGTACAACAGTTCAAATGTCAGCTGGATTCACCAGCAGTACCACTTACTGAGCATACATGTATTGTTTCAGCCTACGATGGGACACCACAGTCGTACACAGGGAACTACGTCACAACATATGCCATCCTACTATGTCTGCATCCCAATAACTGACACATCTTTCTCTGGCCTCAAACCTAGGACACAAACGACCATGACAGAAACAACCTCACACTAAGCTATCACACTGTTACAGACCTTGCATACATTCACTGTCACACTCACTCCACCTCACATAGCAGGTATTGCACTGAGTACATGTGTGTGTGCATTGTGTCATAGGTAGGTAATACGCTGTTGGGCCTAGGGCCTACAGCAGCCTAGCAATATGCTACCCTGGCCTTTGACACACATGTAATTTGATTTCACTTGCTCCTGTCAACCGGATACACAGAGGTGATTCCCAGGGCATGTTACCTATCCCCCAGACAATCATCAGGGGTATGTATGACATCTGCTACTGAGGAGCCTTGTTTGTTAATGCTGGGTGATTTACTCCAGAGTATGGCATATTTGACAATAGGAGCCTATCCCTCCAGCATGTGCTGTTTAGTGAGGTGGCGGGGATTAGGGACCAAGGCCGTGTAGCCTGGTGGGATTGTGAGGTGTTGACATGGTGGTTGTCTGACTGCTATGGGTGTGACATACCTCTGTATGTTCGGCAGAGGTAACCTCTGGGTGGCCGGTATGCAACGCACTGTAGCTGTGGTTATGTCAGTCAGTCTGCACAGGGGATGTGTTTGAGGGCAGTATTACTCTTTGTGAGGTATGTCTGTGGCCTTTCCACTTGCTGTAGTTGTCATGTGAGGTACATACCACATGGGGCATTGTGAAGAGTACAGGGGAACACTGACCTATATTTCCATACATGACACAACGTTTGTGATGACACATACCACGTAGGCAGATTACAAGCCTAGTGTGGCACTGTGAATATCAAAGGGGAGGCTACTGTCCACCTGTGTCCCATGTTCCCTTCTGACACCTTCGGTGTTAGGCAGGCAACCACCTATCTGGTAGTTAGTGGGTAAAGTGTTTTGGAATGGGGTATGGCACTGCAGTATCAACACTGGTGTTCAGTCCATGCCTTGGTCACCAGGCACCTGTTGCAATACGTCTGACCCCGTGTCTCCCTCTCTCACTATATATATATATATATATATATATATATATATATATATATATATATATATATATATATATATACATATCTATATATATATATATATATATATATATATATATATATATATATATATATATATATATATATATATATAGATATATATATATACGGTGGTGCAGTGGTTAGCATTGCCACCTCACAGCAAGAGGTTCTCCGGTTCGATCCTCAGCTGGGGTGCCTTCTGTGCGGAGTCTGCATGTCCTCCCTGTGGTCGCGTGGGTTTCCTCCGGGTGCTCCGGTTTCCTCCCACATCCCAAAGACATGCTGCAGGTGGATTGGACACTCTAAATTGGCCCTAGGTGTGCGTGTGAGTGTGCCTTCTGTGGAAGGTTGGGCGCCGGGCTGGCAACTCGACACCGTAAAACTCCACTGCCATTCAATGTGCGGACAAGGTGATCCGCTGTGGCGGCCCCTAACCGGGAAAAAGCCGAAAGAAGAAGAAGATATATATATATATATATATATATATCTGTATATATACATACATATATATATATATATATATATATATATATACATATCTACATATATACATATATATCCATATATATATCTATATATCTCTATATATATCTATATATGTATATATCTATATATGTATATATCTATATATCTACATACCTATATATCTATATATATCCATATATGTGTATATATATATTTATATATCTATCTATATATATATATATATATATATGTGTGTGTGTGTATGTATATATATATATATATATATATATATATATATATACATGTGTATGTATAGATACAGACAGATATATATATATATATATATATATATATATATATATATATATATATATATATATATATATATATATATATATATGCATACTTGTAAACATCCATTGCTGTACATAGACATGCACATATAGGCACATATACTGCCCACCTTTCATGGTGGGAATATCAATTATGAAACAGTTGTGTGATATACAATTATGTAATAATATTGCACAGTGTTGTGCAGAATGCATTTCGCTGTCCTCAGGCCGTATAGCTGTAGCAGACCTCACTGGCTGTAATTCAGTCCCACAGCATTTAACCACCACATGGCATATACCTGCACTGCTTGCTGTTTTCAATGCCACACATTACAACCTACATAGATATGTGCACATAGCAACCTTCAACTACATATATATGTCCAGCCTTCACTAGCAGTTGCAGTATGTCCCTTGCCCTATGCACATCTGCATATGCATATAGATACAGACCGCTACCACATATGGAGGGTTCACAGTATGTACAGTACCCTTCAGATGCATCATTCGGATGCCAGCAAATATATCTCTGTTACATACCTTACCTTTGTATTTCTCACCTCTGTCTGTTGTACCTGTTGACGGGTTTTATTTTTATTTATTTATTTGGTTTGGTGTCTCCAGCTGCCTCTGTTTGTTTGTCTGTATGTCTCTGTCTGTCTGTCTGTCTCTCTCTCTATCCAGTTGCTGCAATGATATGATTGCATGTGTAGACAGCAAGTACAGGCTGCTTTTGTAGGTATCTGCACATGTGCATGTGATGGCCTCTGCACCAATTGGTGCCCACCATTTAGTAATTGCATGCAGCTTGCTGTGTGGTAATTGCAGTTCTCACTGTGATTTCAGGCCACTGCTATAAAATGATAGGTTAGGTAGGCATAGGCCTTTCGGTTTTGCAAGGTGGGGACCATGCTTGTTTGCTGTGGACACTGTTGTGTCAGTCAGAAGGTTGATATATGTCTCATATCTGAAGCTGGGTTGTAGCCAGTGAAATGCATGTTGTACTGAAACCTGACTGTTGCTTCTTCCAGTACACTCTTTTCAGTGTGTAAGTTTACTCACATCTCCTAATGCTAACACTTGATACATGGGTGTATGTACTTTCTTTTGGAATTAGGGAATTAACTGGCATACAACAGTAGTTATTGCAATGTATTCCTATGGCTTTCCTATTTTCCCTTTACATTCACTCCTTGTAATGCATGTTATATTTCTTTATTGCAATGTATTCCTATGACTTTCCTATTTTCCCTTTACATTCACTCCTTGTAATGCATGTTATATTTCTCTCAGCACCAAGTTATTGTATAGTTAGTGTGGTGTAGTGGTACTTCATGCAGACTGGTGAGTCCAAGGTCCCGGGTTCGAGACTGACAATGTTTTTTATTTTGCTGCTGAGCAGTACAAGGGCCTTTTCATGCAGAGTGACTAAGGCACTTTTAAGCAGTTGTAAGCGGGTTTGCGTGATGCTTAACAATGCTAAGCTAAGCTTAGCTTAGCTTATTTTATTTTAGCAATACTAAGCCAAGCTTGGCTTAGCTTATCATATCTTAGCAATGCTAAGCTAAGCGCACACATGCGCACACTGGTGCAAACCCGCTTACTGCTGTTTACAAGTGCTCACTCCCGCTAACACCTGCGCTCATTTCTTTGACAGAAAAGTAAATGGGGCGATAGGAATGTGGTGATAAAGGGTGCACAAAGAGGGGAAGACAGTAGGGAAACCAGCTCGGGATGTACAGGATGGGTGTGGAGAGGGTCCATAGTTGCCCATTTCTTTACCTGCAACAGCTGTGCATATGCAATACATTAGGAGGGATATTTGAAACCTTCCACCCCTGAGAGAGGGGTGAGGACAACTAAGTGTGTTGTACTACCAATTATGAATATCAGGCACATGCACTGTTTGTGAACTGCTACACTGTCATTAGTACATTACTCACTTCTGAACAGTTTGTGGTTTGTTTGTGTTGACATTAGCACAGTCTGCTCAGGACAACTGGACATATTTCACTACTGTGTATGCCTACCTACACCCTTGGTTGTGCCTGACTACACGGGTATATAGTACCTTTGGGTAGGGGTGCAGAAGTGCAGAGTGCATTATTTATTATCGTTTAATGTTTATCTTACTGAACATGCAGAGTTGCTGTGTACCTGTAAGTCTATGAAGGCTAGTAGTCTGTCTGAGTAGCTCCCACCTGTGGACATATCCAGATGGTAGACAGAGGTCAGCCTAGTATTCTTTGACTGTGCACCACAGCAGTCTTTTCAGCACCTGAACAATGGCATTGTCACAGGTGGTTGCTAGCAGTACATGGCTACATCCTTTGATATTTCTGTGTTGTACTTCTACATAAGGGCATGCTTGTGGGATTAATTGTACAGCTATTTGCAGAGTGTGTAACAGCAGACAAGCTGATATGCCTGTGTGTTTCTGAATCTTCCAGGCCTCAGATACTCTCAGGTATATATTTAAACAGCCTCAGGGAAAGGTACATATAACTGGGATACACCTGTGATATATTTCAGACATTTTGCAGTTCAGATTTTGGGGGATTCAAAGCATATGTTTTACTACACCTTTTCTGATGTGCAAACAGTGTCTACTCTCACTTATTGACATTTGTCATTAAGTGAGATTCCACACCTTTCTGCCTACTGTTAGTACATTTCACAGGGAGTCAGAGGGGCACAGCTAACATTTGCTTACAAATCAGGGTAATCACTTCAGAACAGTCACTGTTGGGAGGTCTGGCCTGTGACCTATGCAAATATGCCAGTGTTTATCCCGCTCTGATACTGTGTGGGGTTTGTAAGGTGCTACTGTGTCCTTATTCCCTACTAGCATGGCTGATTCTCTTTTCACAGTCATGTCATGCAATTCCACAACACCTGCTGGTTAAGGCCCACAGAACAAGATTTCTGTTATGCCATTCATATTTTCCCTTTACATTCACTCATGGTAATGCATGATATATTGCTTTCAGCACTAAGTTATTGTATATCTGCTGTGGTGTAGTTTTACTTCATGCAGACTGGTGAGTTCAAGGTCCCGGGTTCGTGACTGACAAGGGTGTTTTATTTTGCTGCTGAGCAGTACAAGGGCCTTGTCATACAGAGTGATTAAGCCACTTTTAAGCAGTTGTAAGCGGGTTTGTGTGGGATTGCATGATGCTTAGCAATGCTTAGCTAAGCGCACACAAGCTCACACTCTCGCACTCCCGCTAACTACTGCTTAAAAGTGCTTACTCCCACGCTAATTTCCTTTAAAGAAAAGAAAATGGGGAGATAGGAAAGTGGTGAAAAAGGGGGCACAAAGAGGGAAAGACAGTAGGGAAACCAGCTCGGGATGTGCAGGATGGGTGTAGGGAAGGTCCAGAGCTGCCCATTTCTTTACCAGCAACAGCTGTGCATATGTATGAAATTTGGTGTGAAATTTGAAACCTTCTACCCCTGAGAGAGGGGTGAGGACAACAAAATATGTTGTACTGCCAATTAGAATTATCAGTTTACATGTCCAGTGGACATGTGTGCGAATTGGGCAGCTATGTATGGGGCGTAATTTTTTTTTGGGAACAGATTGCCTTTTTTTTTTTTTTTTTTTTCAGGTGAGAATGGAATGTGAGGTAGAGGATGTAGGTATATCTGGGGAGGTAGGTTGGGGAGGTAAACAGACACGACAAACAAGACGCATACAGGGGTGGGGTTTGACACATGGGGTGGGTGAACACAATTGACGGGGAAAGTTGTTTGGAAATCGCAAGCCCATGAGCCCACAGATGGTAACAGTGGGACTGAGATCCCCACCCATGGGCAGTCATCACTGCACCTTCACAGCCCCGAGGGTGGCTGTGCTGGGGGCTGAGTAGGACGGGCAGGCTCACCTGAGAGATGCGCCACTCTCGCCTCAAGCTGGAGTAGGGGATCAGCAACTGAACGCTGGATCTCCCTACGCACCACAGCCCGGACCCTTTGAAGGGTGACAGGTGGCCCTTCTCCACCCACGCTTGCATGGGGGGGGCGAGCCCCATCCCCTGCAGCGCTTCCACCCAAAGGTGGCACAGGACCAACGGAGGAGGGGAGCCCGGGCTGGGCACCGGAGCTGCTGGTGCCAGGTGCACTTGCCAACTGAGTAGGGACAGGTGGGCACTCTGGGACCGGCCTTCCCATACGTTCTGTGATTAGGTGTGTTTAATTACAACATAAACAACAGCATTCCAGATTAGTTGTAACAGCATGCAGTAATATTCCCATTAACCCAACACACCGGACACCAAGGTTCCAACAGTTGAACAGCAAGCATAACATATGCATATATTTAACGACAGTGGATATTCTAACAGCATGCAGGGATGTTTGGTAGCAACAGACCACCATGAATGTGGTGTTTGAACAGGGCACATGCATCAACATCTATGCAAATATTTATAAACAATAGGACATATGTCCCAACAAATATTTAAGGTTACACATACCCATTGAGGTGTGGAATTGCATGGCTTATGCACATACGGTAGGGTGTAGACAAAAAAACTTGGTTAACATCTTATAATGACCATTTAGTCTACACAACATTCCCAGTGACTGCAAGTCTATATCCCCTACCTGTATTTGCCACCATACATTAGGTTGTGTCATGGGTTTGGCTAGTTCAATATATGCCTGACCTATATCTGACATACTAACTGTCCAGGATGCAGATGTTACTGCTACATATTTCTTGTTTGCATTTATATTTCTTTATCTACATATCTGTGATGTTTTCACATGAAATTTTCACTTTGATTTGTACAGAACCCTGCATTTCTTAACACACACTTACATTTCTAGTGAATAATTACATGCTACATGTGTGCCAGGTTTACTTCTTCATGCCAGCCAGTAACTGACTATTGTGGACTGTATATATGTTTCACAGCTACTAGCACTTCCATCACCCACTTTATATGGGACTGCATAACTCTTGGGTTGCCAGCACATTTTCAAACAGTACTGTTTGTATAATGCAAGGTACTACAACATTTCAGACTCTGTGACACAGACACACTCTGGGTTTTAGACCATTATTAATGACATTGCAGACTTTTCCACAGGCTCACTACTTTATTTGTTTTAACGGTGTTTATGGCAGACATGTTCAAGACGTATTATACCTTTATTAATAGGTTAGAACAATCTTTTTTCAGGCTCACTGACTTACGTTATAAGAAAGTGCCTGCAGAGATATTATTCCACACATATGTTACCTTTCTTAATGGGTTACTACACTCTTTTTATGCCTCTCTGATGTTTTTATCTGGCAGTACATGCAGAGGACTAATTCAGACAATTATATGGCTGTTTTATTGGACTACAACACATACTTTCATGCTCTCAAAAATATTTTATACAACAATACATGCAGAATAATCACTAACCTGACTGGTGGCGCAACCTTAGCAGCCTATCAGCATAGGCTTGCTGATTTGTAACATGGTCACCTGCAGCTGTAAAGTAAATGAAGGGATATTGAAACATACCTATCTGTTATACATACTCCATTATCAATTCTTACATACTGCATTCCATGGCTACATACTCAGTTGTGGGGCATCCTTCACCCCACAAGCCCCCTGTATCCACTGGTTCAGGTGGTCCTGCTTTCGTCTCTTCAGGTCTGCATGGTGGTGACAGACCTGCTCACCAGTCCAGGGAATGCCTGTGGCACTGGTGAGGTCATGAGCTAACCAGTTCCAAGCCTCTGCCTTGTACTCCATCCCTTGGAACTGGCCCTGCAGGAGTCTTGACTCATGACAGTGGACAAGGAGCCAAACCATGTATTTGGACTCCTTGATGCCCCAAAGTTGGGCTCGGAAGCGTGAGCCCTCTCCTACACCTGCCATTCTGACTGCAAATGTGTGCTACAGTCAGTTATGGCGACTATTCCTGCCTATGGGGCTTAAATATGCCACATTTCCCTCACTTTTTTGTGATTGGCCATTTTGTAAAATTCTCGGCTGACTACAGACCTGCTTAGTAATGGTTAATCTACCATTCGTAAGTATATGAATGTTAATAGTGGCTGTTTCCCTATGTTGTCATGGCTAAGTGGTTCTGTACTTTGATTATGATGCACAGGGTCCTGGGTTCTAACCTTGCATTCTTTTATTTTAATACTGTCTAGACAGGCTAGGGGGTGTGGCTGCGTTTAAGCAATTTAGCTCTACGTTGCTCCCTGGTGCCCTACGGTGCCCTGGTTGGCACGGCGCGCACCTCCTCGCAAACTGATTGCGCTGCTTAAAGCGCTATTTAGCTATGGGCAACTATTTTGCACTGGCTAAAGTGCTATTTAGCTATGGGCAATTATTTTGCGCTGGGTAAAGCGCAAGTTACCCAGGGAAACTATATTGCGCTGGGTGAAGCGCTGCTTAACTGCAGACAATTTTATATTGGGATCCTTTAAAATATTTATTTTATTCACTGATACATTGGCCATTTCACTGCTTTTTAGTTATGTTTAAACATATATGTTAGGTATTATTCCATATACTGATTTAAAAAATAAATACAAAAGGGAGTGGTGGAACTCGAACCGTGAATGCCTCTTCTTTGTGCGAACGCTCTACCATTACGCTATTGCTATTTTGTGTGATTGGCATAAACATTCTTTCTTATGCACTTCCATGTCAGATTTGCTAACTGTAGCTAAGCAATGGGCACACCCATGCACACACGCGCAAATACGGGCAGCTATATTGTGGATTTAAAAAAAATAATTATAATTATTTACTTTAAATAAGTGTGATGGGGGTTTACAGTGTCAGGGAGTGTGGTGTTGGGTGCAAGTACATTTGGGCAAACTCGCTCTTGTGTGTTGACATTATGCTTTTTGATCCTTGCAGGGGCGTGCACATTTAGACTGCTCGTCAGTCGGACATGCCCATGCTTTCCTACTCAGTCCGTGTAAGAATTATGGTTGAGTCAGCTTGCCCTCATGAATATTCATGGCACACTGATGTCAAACCATTCAACTGCAGCCTCCGAGTAAGACTTATTAAGTCTTACACAGAGGATTAGTAAATCTGGGGCAGTGTAATGCTAAAAGTGCTCTCAAAGGACTTATCCATAAAATATGTATGCATAGCTATCACAGCATTAGATGATTGGATTACTCTACATCCTGTGTAACTCTCAAATGGATGGAAAACAAGGTCTTGTCATGAGTACAGTTCTAACAAATGCTTACTGATTTACTTCACATCATTCCTAAGTACATTCCAACATATGCATTATTTAGGTAAGAAAAGGATACATACCTGATGGAGTACCATACTCCTCTGTCAAAATATACTTTCCCAAAATAAATGTGTAAATGAGTTGTATTCTGATATAACTCTCATCCACATTGGTTTGCCTAGCTACACATTTGGTTTTTATAATAGTGTACATTAGTAATTGATTGCATATGACCTAGTCTGTGCTTCAGGGATGCTAATTGCTGCATGCACTGCTGAACTGCATGCTAATGAACCAATCCTGTGGAGCTACTCAACAAGATATAAGGCATCAGTGTAGATACCATGCCCTTTCTTATATGTGCAATGAGGAAATAGTGGAGTAGAAATACAAAGTAAGCACTGACAGCTAATTAGTAGCAGCTACATTTTACATACATTTGTGTGTGCTGCAGGCTGAAGATGCTGCTGCTACTGCTGCCAATAACTATAGACAGAGATGGTGAAGACGTTGCAGGCCAACAACACAGTAGAGGAACTGTGGGACCTCTGGCTGCCTTGAGTCACATACAAAAGCAAACACAGGCAACCCATCCCAGTGGAATATAAGGTATGTGTTGAAGTTAGTACATTAGCCACAGGTACCCTTAACAGACTATTAGGGGACATGCTTGGTGTTTCATAGGCATCAGAATCCAGTATTATTTATTTATTTTATTTATTTTACATTTATTGACCAGGAAAGTCCGACTGGATATATGTCCATTTTCAGTGGAGGCCCGGGGAGAAAAGCTCTAAGGTATAACAAATCAATTGCATGTCAGAAATCTAATTACATGTCTCACGTTGCAGATTGCAAAAAATCAAACTTAACAGACATTAGAGGCAGACAATACACATTACATATAATATATTTACATAGACTCGATAAACAAAGATAATAATAGTTCCTCAGGTACATTTTTCAATATGTGTGTGTAAAAGTTGCAGTACATGATAGGCCACATTCGTCAGTGCACTTTCCAGAGAAATATTTCACCCGGCTTGATACAGTAGCATGACCAGTTTGATCTCAGGTAGTGCTTGAGCCTAGTTTTAAACTGACTTAGTGAAGAGAGTAAGGTGATATCAGGTGGAATAGAGTTCCATGATCTACCTACAGAGTTTGTGAAGAGAGAGTCACTGGCTAAGTTATTAGATTTACTTATCTGGATAAAGAGACTGTTTGCGGATCACAGCAGTCTAGGATTATTATATAGGGTGACCAGATTTTTGAGTGCAGGGGTATTTTCAGGGTTATATATAATTTTGTGGGCTATAACCAGTTGGTTATATAAGATTAAACCGGGTAGTTCCAGCCATCCAAGCTGGATTAGATTGACACAGTGATGTGTCCTGTAAGGCAGCCCTGAGGCAAACCTGGCAATGTGATTGTAACAGATGGTTTGTTCAGGACAGTCTTGCTAACATTACAGAGAAGAGGGGATGCATACATAAGAGTAGAGAGAAGGTGGGAACAAGCAATGGCAACTTTGGCTGGAGTAGTTAGGAAGGCTTTTATTCTGTACAGTGATCCTAGTTTTTTTATTGATGGTTTTGATCAATTGATTAACCTGTAGGTCAAATTTTAAATTATCTATAATGACACCTAATAGTTTAGTTGATAAGTCAGGGGAGATTACTGTGCCATCCCTTGCTTTAATTGTAATGTTAATGGCACTAGACCTTTGTGTAGGTAGGAATAACAGAATTTTAGTTCTTTTAGGATTCAGTATCAGGCGTCATTTGGCAAGCCAGTTTTCAATTGTGGTAAAGGCGGTCTGGGTAGATAACTGTAACTCTGTTGGAGATGTTGCTGAGCAGATCAGAGTAGATTGTACCACACAGTTCAACAGTTCAGCAACGAAAATAACAGCATGACTTGTAGAAAGTTTCAAAGTTTTATTACGATTGTGGTACCTCGGCCTTCGCCTTCAATGGAATAATTTACAATTTCAAATACAAGTCTTTGTATACCACTTACTTAATTAGATAATTAATTAATCAGCTCCATCAAAGCTAAATTCCCAATAACTTAATTATCCTAATTTATTAACAATATAAATAAATATAAATAATGAACATTCCGACTTAACTCATCTATAACATTCAAATTTCCAAATTCATACCATTCGGATAAAGAGTATTATAATTAATAATATATTTAGATTCCAAATTTAATAACCTTCTTTGAAAATTGTGATCAGACTCCAACGACCCATGTGGGTTAGCTAAAATACTGAAAATTAAATCCTTACCTACACCCCCATGTACTCTATGGAAGTGACTAGCTACCGGGCTATCTAACCTTGAATTTCTAACATCCCCCAGATGTTCTAAAATCCTCAGTTTAACCTTGCGTTTTGTCTGTCCCACATATCATTTAGGTACTGGACAGTTACACCCGATAACATAAATAACCCCAAAAGAGTTACAATCAAAATAATCCATGGCATTGTATAAAAAAACATTGATTCTAGTCCCATCTAGATTCCTAATCTTATCACATACCTTACATCTTCCGCAAGCATGAGCACCTGCATTTGTTACCTTAACCCTACTTTTCTTACTTCTTACCAACTCTTATAAATTTTGAAACCTCCCAAAAGAGAATACCACTTTCCTGGGAATAATGTCCTTCAAACTATCATCATTAAAAATGATAGGCCACAATGCCAATACTGTATTCCTAAAAATATGGGAAAAACCTGAAAATCTGGTAACAAAAAATATATGGTCCCTATCATCCACTACCTTTTTATCATTGACCCTCTTGATTTCACCATTATATTTAATTTCATTATCCAATTCATGCCTTAATCCCAATTCTCTTTCCACCTTAAATCTAGCTTATTTTACACTTTCCTTGGAATAACCCCTAGCACAAAGCCTCTGATGCACTCTATCAAATTCCAGCACAATATTATCCCTCTCAGAAGTGTTACATGCAATACGTTTAAATTCCCCGAAAGGTAAAGAATCAATAAGGTGGAGACTATGCATACTAGACGCATGTAAAAAATGATTAACTGCTGTGGTTTTATGGAAAGGCTTATATTGAACCTTGCCATTTAACCCCACATAAAATTCTACATCCAGATACTGACTATTATCTCCACCTATATTGAAAGTAAAATCTAAACTACATGGGTTCATTTTAAGGCCACACATAAAAACTTCAAATTCCTTGGGATCTCCTTTGCACAAAAACAAGAGGTCATCTATAAATCTCTTATACTTGACCACTTTATTCTGAAAAATACTTTTCGAGTAAACAAACAGATTTTCAAAATATCCCATAAAAATAATGGCATAAGAAGGAGCAAAGCAGGCACCCATTGCCGTACCTTCTTTTTGCAAAAAAATTTTTTTTATCAAACTCAAAATAATTATGAGTAAGGCAAAATTCTAAAAGAATGATAATATAAGAAGTTCTTGGACCCTCACCTAGCAGTCTACCCACTGCTTCCAGGCCCCACTTAATGCTGATGCTTGTATACAAAGATTTAACATCCACACTCACCCAGTAAAAATCATTCTCCCAAGTGACACCCTTAAAAAAATCACATACTTCCTTAGTATTTTTAACATGTGAGGGTATCCTTGATAAATATACTTCTAATACCAAGTGCAAAAACAAACCAACATTATATGAAAAAGCATGTCTTACTGAAACAATCGGACGTCCAGGCGGATTTCTCAAATCCTTATGCACCTTCGGCAAAATAAAAAATCTAGCATCCCTTGTTTTTTTTATAAACAATTTCTTAGCATCCATAGATGTAAAAAAAAACAAGCCTTCCCCTCTTACCAATACCTCATATAAGGCATTATTAAACTCTCTTACTGGGTTAGTAGGCAAGCAAACATAAATATTTTTTTTCAGATAATATATCCGATACTATAGAATTGTATTTCTCTCTGAGCAAAATTACCCAGTTACCACCTTTATCAGATTCTGTGATAACAAATTTCTCACAATTCTCCCTTAATTCACAAAAAGCTTGCCACTCTATCTTCGACAAATTATATCTCACTAAATGCTTTTTAAAAAATGCAAAATCCTTCATTAATTGTTTGCTTAAGGTTTTTTCAAATACGTTAATACCGTTGTTCATTTTTGGGGGGACAAATTCACTTACATATGGTACTTTAGGAACATTGAACTTTCCATACTCTGTAAAATATTCAAAATTGGAATCAGAAACTATATCAGTTTCCTCCTCCTGGAAAATGTATATAAATTCATTTTCATATATAGACATATCCAACAATGAACTTTCCAAAACAGAGGTATCATTCAACACCATTGCTTCATTTGCATTGGTTTTAGCCCCACTTTCCTTGTTAGCAAAATAAACTATGAGATGCAATTTCCTACAAAATTCTCTAACCTCTAGAATCACGTCAGCCAGAGAAGAAACATATGTAGGAACAAATTTAGTCCCTTTGTATAATACTTTTTTCATTAAGTCAGTAACATTTAAATCAGAAAGATTTATAATACATAAATCCTCACCTGTATCTGACAAATGTTGATCTAAAATGAATGAAAACCCACCACCATCACCATATAAATGTCCACATTCAACAATTCCTTGTCCTACTGATACAAAATCAGTTCCTTTTTCTTTTGGTTTGAAAACACCGATTGTGACCTTTTCTTTGGGTTGGACTCTGCTTGTCGGTGATTATAGTCTCTTTAGAACTATTGGATCCAGATGAGACCTCCACATTTAACTCCTCAAAGGAAACACTTTTCCTTCCTGGCGAACTTGTCTCAATCGATGAACCGGAAGTATCCCTAGGACCGCGGGATCTGCTTCTGCTGTATTTTGAAGCAGATCTACCCCGCCCCTTCTTAAAGCCATATTGCCAAGAAAAAATGTTCCCTGTACTATAGTCACTGGTATCGCGTGCATATTTCTTCTTCTTCCATTGAATGATTTGCATTTCAATTTTAGACACCCTCAATTTTATTTCAATTAAATTCTGCTCAAAGTCACCCTCAAGCGAACTATTAATAAGAGTGTCCTGAAGTTCTATAATATCAGAACGTATCTTGTTAAGCGTTCTTTCATTACGTTTGATAAGCACCCTCAACCAATTCAAAGTACATTGCAAGGAAATTTCCTTCCACTCTGCCAAAAGATCTGATTCATCCTCAGTGAACTCATAGGCAGGTAATCGATCCACCCTGAGCCCCTGGGAGTAATATTGGAACTCACATACTTTTCAAGTAATTTCAGGTCATAGAAAACCATCATTTCTTTAACCATCAACTTTTCAAGTTCATCAAATTTCATAGTATGATCCTTGTTAACACATAACCACGGATCATTAGAGGCTAACCTCCTCTCTCTGTCTTTCCAAATGGAAGCTAGGTCCAAACCATTGGCACTGCTCCTAGCACTCCCCGATGGTCAGATCAGAGTAGAGTCATCTGCATATTGAATACAACTAACTTTAGGTATAACAGTGTTCAAGTCATTGATGAAGATGGAGAATAACAGGGGCCCTAGTATAGAACCTTGTGGTACTCCTAGGGTATTAGGTAGTAAGATGGACAGTTTGCTCTACCAAAGCAAAGCCTATTGTCTTCCACTTATGTAGGAATTAAACCATTGAATGGTTTTAGGATCTAGACAAAGTGTTTGCAGGGCTTGGATTAGTAGTTTGTGGTCAACCATATTGAAGGCTTTAGAAAGATCCAGAAAAAGAGCTGAAGAAATATAGTTATCATTGCGGTTAAGGTTTATAGTATTGGAAAAGACTAGTAGGGCTGAGGTAGTGCTATGATGAGGTCGAAAACCATGCTGGGTGTCTGCCAAGAGGTGGTTCTGGATAATGTGGTACAGGAACTGTTTCTGAATACATTTTTCCATTATGTTTGCTAGAGGAGATAGTATTGCTATAGGCCTATAGTTGGAGAGTTCAGTAGAACTGCCTCCTTTGTGAAGAGGGATTACATAGGATATTTTCCAGATAGTAGGAATTTTTGCTTCTAATATGGTTCGATTGATAAGTATTGAGACCAGGTAGGCAATGGCATCAGCTGATTTTTGTAGTATTCTGCTGGAAGTTGGTTGGCAGAGAGTGTGGTGAGTTTAAGTTTTCTGATTAGGGTACAGATAAATGATGTGGCGATGGGTTGAAAGCTAAATAGGGGTAGGTTTCTAGGGGTGGCACTATTTAGACTGGGGGAGCTAGGAGGTAGTTGGCTGGCTAGGGCTTGAATTGTTTCAGTAAAGAATCTGTTAAAGCTGTCTGAGAATTCTTCAGGTGATTTATCAGTAGTGGCAGCTGGGATGGGGCTAGTAGTTTGACCAGGATGTATTAGATTATTCATCCCTCCCCAGAACTTTTGTGGGTTGTTTTGATTTACTGTTTGTAAATTGCAATAGTATTGTTTTTTGTTCAATAGTATACATTTTTTAGCCTCATTCCTAAGTTGCCTGTATTTAATTTGATCATGAGATAGTTTAGCAGAGTGCCATGAGGCCCAGGCTTTATTTCTAAGATTAATTTTGATTCTAGTCTCTTTCGATAGCCAAGGTGCAGATTTTGCCTTGGATCTCTTTAGATGAGTGGGAGCATGTGAGTCAAGAATCTCAAGGAATTTATTGTTAAAGTACAAGACAGCTTCCTCTAAGGGGAGAAGTTTTAGGATGGACCAATTACAAGATTTTAGTTCTAGTTGGAATTTGGCTAGGTCAATTTTTTTTTAATTTCTAACATTTCTTAGCAAGGGTAGTTTGGGATAGATAGCTTTGTGCTTGATAATGAATGTGAGAAGGTAATCACTTAGACTATTAGGGAGGGTCCCAGAGGTATACAGGTTGGGGTGACCATTAACAAATATCCAGTTGAGTGTGCTTTCTTTTTGGTTAGGTTTACCTAACCTGGTAGGGGTATTGATAATTTGAGTAAATGAGTGCAGGTTAATATGGTTGGCAGGGGATTCTGAAGAACAAGTGGCCCAGTCAATATTAACGTCTCCAAGAAGGAGGATTTCTTGAAGATAGTGGCTAGATATCCAATGTAAGGTGTCTTCTAGTATAGATATATTGTTACCTGGGGGAATATACATGCAGATGACATAGATACATTTACTTTTGTTGAGTTGCAGTTTGGTAGCTAGAATTTCTAAGTTACCAGCCTGGAGTAGTTGTATAACATATGTGGATTTATTCAATTCAGATTTATAAAGTATGGCTATCCCACCCCACTTCCTGGAAGCATGATCCAGCTTGTGTATGTAGTACCCAGGTGGTGTTACTTCATTGTCAGTAATAGCAGGTTTTAATCAAGTCTCTGATAGACAGAGGATCTCAGGGAGTGTTCAGTGAGGAGTGCATGAAGTTCATGCACTTTGTTATTGATACTTCTGATGTTCAGCTGACAAGTTAGGAAGGAGTTAGGAGGTCTGGAAATTGTGGGCTTAAGGTTTAGCTGACAGTAGAAGGAGAGTATGTTCCTGAGTTGGCAGGGCCCGGGTTAGGGTGTATATCTCCATCAAGCAATATGCTGGGTTTAAGCTAGGTAATAAGTTTCAGGAATTTATCTACAGTTTTATACTAATGTTTGATTCTACAGCTATTCTTCCTGGAGTTAGTGTGTAGGCAGTGTGGGTAAAATGTAGGATATGTCCTGGTACTATGAATATGATAGAAAAGTAAATATTTGACATCTGGGGTGAGAGTATGGGGCTTTGGGATTTGAAGTCCTATGAGAGGTTGGATTTCATATAAGGTAAGGAGGTATGGGGCTAATAGGATGGGTATTAGAAAGGAGTATAACATTATTGAAGAGATGAGCTACTGTACCTGGAAATGCAGAGTCAAAGAAGGTGAGATTGGGCTACTAAAGTGGGAGGGGGTATGAAGCAGCCAATAGTTGGAGAGTGCTGCTTAAGGAAGGTAGAGGTACAGGGGTGGGGAAATAATTAGCTTAGCATGAAGATGATAGGAGATAGTAGTAGTGGGACTGGCTAGATGGCTAGAAATATAGAGGTAGTGAGGGTGGGTGGGAATAGGGGGAAAGAAGGGGAGCAAAGTGAGCCCGAGTGTAGCGAGGACGAACGGAGTGGGGCTGATACAGTTCTGAAGTGTACTACTCTACTGTAGAGCAGTTCAGGTAAGTATAATGGCTTTTAAGTAAAATTTCCACTTAAATTTGTTAGCTTTATAGATTAAAGAATGTTACGATATACCTATAGTTAATACCCTTTTGAATACAATTTTTCGTTAATTTACTATGGCTGTGATATTGTAGGGGTTATTTTAATGGTATTTTCAAAGGTTTAAGGGCAGGGGTAAATACCAAGGATAGAGATGGGATAGAGCCAAGTTAGAAGAGGGGCAAACTATGGTGCTTTAGACCTCAGTCAGCAGCTTACATTTAACTAGTAAATTATAGTTAGAACCACTTTGGTACTTTGGTGTGCGCTGCTGTCTTTGATTTAGATTCAGCAGGGTAGCATCTTTTCCTTAGTCAGTAAGCACAGAGGGACTTGGTCTCAGGGAGCTACCTTGGTACTGTGGTGTGTGCTGTCATTGTTCCCTGACTTGGTCTCAGGGAGCTACCTTGGTACTTTGGTGTGCGCTGCTGTCTTTGTTTTAGATTCAGCAGGGTATCTCCCGAACATTCCTGCATGCTATGCTACTACATGGCAGAGAGCACATATATTTTAACATAAGTCTGAGGAGAGGATCACAAGTATGCTACAACTGTAACATATATCACACTACTCTCCAGTAATGTGTGCCATACATCATAGTTATGTACACAAGAGGACAACACCTGGGGAGCAGGGTAGGGTCTGCATCAACCATAAGGTTTAAACACTCGAACAACTGCCAAGTTATGTGTAATGGCATGGGAATCACATAGAACATGTGTGCTGGCAATCCTTGCAGTTAGCATGACTTCCATATATGCCACATTCCCCAACTGCACCAGATGTGTGCTATGGTGGATATCTCCAAGGCTCACTTAGTTGTGCATGCATGCTATGCATTGGAGTCATGGCTGAAGAAACATCATAGGTGCACAGGTTCATAGGTAGGTACTAGGCTATTGGCCCAGGGGCCTATACAAGCCCAGTCATAAAGGTACCATGGCTTTTGCAACCGAAGAAAATTATTTTCCTGTGCCACTGTCGAGCAGAGCCACAGAGTTGATCCCCGGGGTGAATTTCCTATTTCCCATCCAATCATCAAGATTTTTCTTAAAGAGTGCTAATGAGGAGCTTTGTTTGATATAGATAGGTAGTTTATTCCAGAGTATGGGAAGTCTTTGGGACAGGAATCTATCCCTCTGGCACATTCTGTATATTGTGGTGACAAGGTTTAGGTCCCTAGAGTGTGTAGCTCGGATGGATTAGGATTTCTTTAAGTGGAGCATGACCAACAGCTCTGGGTTTGACATAGCTTTGTATGTTAGGCAGAGATCACCTCTAAGTAGGCGATATGCGATGGAGTAAAGCTGGAGATTTTGAGATGGTCTGCGTAGGGCATCTGTTTGAGGCCAGTAATCCTCTTTGTGAGGTATTTCTGCAGCCTTTCCAGTTGTTGTAGATGTCTTGTGAGGTACATACCAAAAGGGGCGTTGTACTCTATAATGGGTCTAATGAGTGATGAGTAGAGGGGAATAATGACCTCTTTTTTTCTGGATGAGAAACATTTAGTGATGAGGTGTGCCATGTAGAAGGATTTCCTGACTACTGTGGCAATGTGATTATCAAAGAAGAGACTACTGTCCACCTGTGTCCCAAGGTCTCTTATCATACTTTCGGTGTTAAGTATACTACCACCTATGTTGTAGCTCATGGTTACAGAGTTTTTACCAAAGAGGATGACAATGCACTTTTTGGCATTGAGCTTGAGGCCATGGATTTGACACCAGGCATCTGTCTCAGTGAGGCCCTTTTGTAGGATGTCCACATCGTTAGGAGTTTTGATTATGGCCCCTAGTTTGCAGTCATCTGCAAACTTCATTAGCCAAAGACCTTCTGTGTTAGTCTGTACTTCAGAGAAGTGGATACCAAACAGGAGAGGTCCCAGTACTGAACCCTGTGGTACTCCACTTGTCACTGGTCTGAAGTCGGATTTGGAGTTTGCTACTTTCACAGTGTGGGTTCTGTCAGTGAGCCAGTTGGCAACCCATCTTGTGACATAGGGATTTATACTTAGTTTAGTGAGTTTATCTATAATTCCAGAGTGGGGGATGGTGTTGAAAGCCTTGCCAAGATCTAGATAGGCTATGTGAACCACCTTACCCTTGTCTACGGCTTTGGTGACTGCTTCAAAGAAGTCTATCAGGTTTAGGAGACATGATCTGCCTTTTACAAACCCAAGCTGGGTGGGGTCCAGAGTTTGGAGATTACCAATGTCTTTGTTTATAAGTTCCATGATGATACATTCCATGGCCTTGCAGACCAGGCTCGTCAGGTTAATGGGTCGGTAGTTCCCGGGGTCCATGGTGGCTCCCCCCTTGTGGAGTGGGGTAACCATCACTGTGCGACATTCAGCAGGCACAAAGCCTGGGGTGAGGCTGTGATTGAACATGGTACTTAGGTGGGGTGCCAGTTCGTTCTGTAGTTCGTGTAGAATGCAGCCCGGGATGTTTTCTGGTCCCAAAGATGCTGTGTTCTTGGCTTTGGGGAATGTGGTTTTTACCTGTGCAGCAGTAATTACAGGAACTTTGCATTCTTCTGTTATAGAGATGGGCTCTTTATGGGGTGAGGGGGATAAAGTTAGCACTGAACCTATCTGCCAGAATGTTGGCAATATCAGTTGGGTTTGTATATTTAGTGCCATTGTGCTGTAACTCAGAGTAGATCTCAGTGTTGCCATTGAGGTTCTTGACATAGCTATAGAATGCTTTGTGGTTGTCTTTAGAATCAGTGGCCATTTTGTTTTCATAACTAGCTTTGGAGGATTTTATCAGGGATTGCAGCTTCTTACTGAGGCTGACCAGGGAGCTCCTCCTCTCATGAGATTTTACTCTCTTTTGCAACAGTTTCTTCCTTCTGTTGTACAGTTTGTTTATGGCAGGGGACCACCAGATTGGCTTCCTTTTTTTGGAGGATAGCGTCTTGGTTCTGTTTGGGATAGCATGATCCATGCACTCATGTAAGTGCTTATAAAGTGCAATTGTGTAGGATTCAGTAGTCGTACTGTATTGTCCATCTGCACGGGTGTCATGAAGTTCACCACTTCTCTCTTAAGAAGCATGAAGTTAGCTTTGGAGAAATTTTTTACCATGGTTTCCTTAATGGGGGGTCGGGGCAGAATGAGGATATCTAGGGTAATTAGCTTATGGTCGGATCGGAGCAATGAGGCATTGACTTCAGGTGTGGGACACCAGTCACTCATGTTGCTAATGACTAGATCTACGATAATGTTGCCCTTGGTGGGGGTGTGGATAAGTTGATCCAGGGCACTGGAGTTTATGAATTCCAGAAAGCGTTGAGCAAAGGAGTTGGTATATGAGTAGTTTTCCCAGTTAATGGAGGGGTAGTTGAAATTGCCCATTAGTAGGGTGTTTGGTTGAACCCTAATATTTTCCAGTACATCAACAAAAGAGGAGTGGGAATCCTGGGGCATGGTGGGTGATCTGTAGCAAGCTACAATTCGGATTGCAGTTTTGCCCAGAGTTAGTTGCGCTTGGATAACCTCGGCTGCATTATGCTGAGCAACTAGCCTGGAGGTGTGGATATCCTTAATGAATATGGACACCCCTCCACCTTTGTTGTTCCGGTCCAGGTCACATGGCCGAAAAGTGTGGTATGAGTTATAGCCTGGTAGTGCAGGGGTGCTCTCTGGAACCTTGAACCAGGTCTCAGTCACTGCACAGATATTGATGTTCTCCATTTTAAGGAGTGCCTAGAGTGAGTGCATTTTGAGATTTAGACTTCTAGTATTGAGTAGCATCACCCTCAGTTTTTGCTTGCCTGTTCCTGTTACAGTGGTGTATTTGTCATTTGAACCTTGCCTAAAAAAGGCACTATAGGGACGGCAAGAACCTTAGCCAGTATCCGGAATCCCAGGGGTGACAGGTGCAGGCCGTCTCTGGCAAAGCATCTTGGTTTGTTGACCATGTCATCCCAGGCAGACAGATACTGAATCCCTTTAGAATGGCACCAGAAGCTTAGCCAATTGTTAAAGTCAATCATTTTGTCCTTGTACTGCTGCATCATTCTGGGTGATGGCAGAATGCTACTCAGGGCTAGGTTCATACCTGCCTGGACTACAAGATCAGAGAGCTCTTCCATGTCTCTTTTCATGTAGTCCAGGGAGGTACGTCTCAGGTCGTTCACATCAACAAGGACAATGACAGAGTCATATTTGTACTTGTTGTGGAGTGACCTGAGTGCTTGGGTTATGTGGCAGATCCTAGCACCTGACAGGTAGCTAACAGTAACTTTCTCCTTGTTAAGCCTGGTGAGTGGGACTTCAGTGTGCCTGACTATAGAGTCACCTATAACTAGTGTGTTGGGTATGTTGTTTTGCCTTATTGGCTGTGGTTGAGTGGCAGAGAGTCTGCGGGCTATGTGCCATTTGGGTTGTGTTGGCAGGTGGAGGTTTCTTGCATTTCTGCTTTGGAGCTCTCTGTTGCTTGAGCAGATTATTATTGAGAGCCTCCCCGAATGTTTTTGTGTTTCTATGTGTGGATTTTGGTGGTGTAGATTTAATGAGACTGTGTTGAATGTGGTGTGGTGCAAGTGTTCATCTTTTCCTCTTGACTGTCAAGTTCAGTCTTGACTGGAGAGAGCTTTACCTAAACAGCAGAGGCCTCCAAAGCAGACACCCAAACAACTGCTACCTCAAGACACCCCACAAGCAACACATAAACCACAAAAGCAGTGTGCAAAGCAGTCACAGCCCTTAAGGCCAAATACAACACCAAACATACTTGTCATAGGTGACTCCATAGTCAGACACACTGACGTCCCACTCACCAGGCTGAACAAGGAGAGGGTCACAGTAAGCTGCCTATCGGGCGCTAGAATCCGCCACATAACACAAGCACTCGGGTCACTCCACGGCAAGTACAAATATGACACAATCATTGTCCATGCTGGTGTGAACGACCTAAGACGTACCTCCCTGGACTACATGAAAAGAGACATAGAGGAGCTCTCTGATTATGTAGCCCAGGCAGGTATGACCCTAACCCTGAGCAGTATCCTTCCTTCACCAAGAATGATGCCACAATATAGAGACAAGATGATCAGCTTTAACAATTGGCTTAATGTCTGGTGTCATTCAAAGGGGATCCAGTGTCTGTCTGCCTGGGATGACATGCTTGACAAGCCACGCTGCTTCGCAGGGGACGGCTTGCACCTGTCACCCTGGGATTCGGATATTGGCTAAGGCTCTTGCCACCCCCATAGTGCCTTTTTTAGGCAAGGCTCAAATTCTAAACCTACCACCCTAGAAAACAAAAATGGGAAGAAACTGAGGGTAATGCTGCTCAATGCCAGAAGTCTAAATCTCAAAATACACGCACTCGAGGCCCTTCTCAGTATGGAGAACATCGATGTCTGTGCTGTAACTGAAACCTGGTTCAAGGCTCCTGAGAGCACCCCGGCACTATTAGGTTTTACCTCATATCATGCGTTCCGGCACCAAAACCCAGACCACACCACAAAAGGAGGGGGTGTATCCATATTCATAAAGGATACCCACACCTCCAGGTTGGTGGCAACGCACGAAGCTTCGGAAACCATCCAGGTGCAACTAACCATAGGCAAAACTGCTCTACAAATTGTAGCATGCTACAGGCCAACCTCTCAAACTCAGGAAACCCACACAGCCTTCCTGAAGACACTGGAGGGTATAAATGTGTCTCCAAACACCATCATATTGGGTGACTTCAACTACCCGAATATAGACTGGGAACATTACTCAAGCCCTAACTTTCTAGCCCAACGGTTCCTGGAGTTCATAAATTCAAATGCCATGGAACAGCTAGTCACTGTTCCCACGAGAGGAGAAAATATACTAGATCTCATTGTCACAAACATGGGGACAAAATGCTCCACACCGGAAGTATATCCCTCATTGGTGAGATCTGATCATAAACTAATCTCACTGGAAATCCACATCGCCCCCCCACCCCAAACAAAAAAACCATAGTGAAGAACTTCTCTAAAGCAAACTTCACACTACTCAAGACTGGTGTGGTATCCTTCAAGGCCCCTGAGCCAGAGGAAACCACAACCCAAGCTGCGGAAGCCCTTACAAATGCCTTCTATGAACACCTCCAGGACTGCATGGATCAGGCAATCCCAAATAAAACCAAGACTCTTTCCACAAAGGGCAAATGTCCAGTCTGGTGGACCCCAGCCATTAACAAACTTTACAATAAGAGGAGAAAGCTATTACATGATAGAACAAAATCCATAAAAGGGAAGTCACCCCTGATCATTATTAGTAAAAAAATACGAGCACTCATAAAATCAGTTAAGGCCAATTTTGAGAGAAAAATTGCCATGGATTCAAAGGACAATCATAAGGCCTTTTTCAGCTATGTTAGGAACCTGGGTGGAAACTCACAGATATGCTCAGAATTAGTCCAAAATGATACAAAAATCACTGAACCCACAGACATTGCCAACATACTAGCAGACAGGTTCAGTGCAAACTTCACCCCCCTCCCCTAAAGGAGAGATAACTATCCCAGCCGAGTGTAGCCTCCCGGACATCTCAAATGCGCAGGTGAAAGCTGCTCTCTCTAAAGCTAAAAACACAGCATCAATGGGACTGGATGGTGTCCCCGGCTGTGTGCTACACGAGCTAAATGAGGAATTAAACCCGCACATAAGGCAGCTGTTTAATCTCAGCCTTACCACAGGATACGTGCCCAAGGAGTGGCGTCGGCAACTGTGGTCCCACTCCACAAAGGCGCCCTCACGGACCCTGGTAATTACCGCCCCATAAGCTTAACAAGTCTAGTCTGCAAAGCTATGGAGAGGATCATAATGGAGCTCATAAACAAAGATATAGGGGACTTGCAGACATTGGACCCAACCCAGTTTGGCTTTGTCAAGGGAAGATCATGCCTTTTGAACTTGGTCGACTTCTTCGAAACAGTCACCAAGGCCATTGATGAGGAAAGGCAGTCCATACAGCCTACCTTGACCTTGCAAAGGCGTTCGACACAATACCCCACTCGGGTATTGTAGAAAAACTTACCAGCTTAAATGTAAACCCATATGTCACAAGATGGGTTGCAAACTGGCTTAAGGACAGAACCCACAGGGTTAGAGTTGCTGGCGCTATGTCAGACTCCAAGCCGGTCACAAGTGGTGTCCCACAGGGCTCGGTCCTTGGCCCCTATTGTTTGGCATCTACTTCTCAGAAGTACAGGCCAACACGGGAGGACTTTGGCTAACAAAGTTTGCAGGCGACTGCAAGCTGGGCGCCATAGTGGAAAGTGCATCGGACACGGATATCCTTCAGAAGGGACTCACGGAAACAGATAGCTGGTGCCAGAGCCATGGCCTGAAGTTAAACGCCAAAAATGTATAGTCATACCCTTTGGGAAAAACAAGGTAACCCCAAGCTACCATATAGGTGGCAATCCACTAACCACAGAAGAGGTTATCAGGGACCTGGGGACCCAGGTTGACAGTGGCCTTTCTTTGACACTCACATTGCTAAAGTGGTTAGAAAGACCTTCTACATTGCCCACCTGATCATGAAGGGATTCACATCCAGATCTAGTGAGGTCATTGTTCCCCTGTACTCTTCACTTATCAGACCAATGATCGAGTACAATGCCCCATTCGGGATGTATCTCACCCGACATCTGCAGCAATTGGAGAGACCCCAAAAGTTCCTCACCAAAAGGATAAAGGGACTCCAAAATCTGTCATATGCTGCCAGATTGAAGAAACTCCAGCTCTATTCAGTCGCATACCGTCTGCTCAGAGGTGACATGTGCCTGACATACAAGGCCATGTCCAACCCGAATTAATGGACATGCTCCACCTCAAAAATCCAAATCCACCAAAACCACTAGAGCAAGTGACTTAAACCTTAGCACGGATATAAATAGGATGTGCTGGAGGGATAGATTTATCACTCAGAGACTCCCTATGCTGTGGAATAAAATCCCGGTCCATGTGAGGCAGAGCACCTCACTGACTCTGTTCAAGAGAAATCTAGACCTGTGGATGGGAGATCGTAGGTTTACCCCGGGAATCATCTCTGTGTCACTGCTGGACAGAGGCACAACAAACTAATGGGCACAGTATTTTTTCATATAAGGGGTGGCGTAAGCCACAAAAATTTGGGCTAGGCTTATAAATGCCTTAGGGCAGATAGCCTAGTATAAACCTATGAACCTATGAACCTATTACCTTCAGTTTGGCTAGATAAGTGCATCTCTCACAGGTTGTAGTGTTGGGTGGTAGGAGGAGAGGGTTGTCTGTGTACATGAGGCAATTTCTACTTCGCTCCAAGATGCCAAGATTCATCAGATAGACAGGAGAGAACACTAGGAGCTGACCCTTGGACATGAGAGAATAAAACCTATTTTCCTCTAGATAAGTGAGGAAAGTAAGTACAAGAGCTGTTTTTCTCTAAGCAAGTGAGGAAAGTAAGTACCAAAACTGTTTTCCTCTAGGTAATGAGGAAGGTTGAGTGCTGTAGTAATTAGTAGATTATTTAGTGCTTGCAAGTTCTAGTGCTGATCACGAATAAGCAAAGTCAAGTGCTAAAATGAAGAATCTGTATCTGGACTAAACTAGTTACAGGAAAGGGGGGGAAACAAGTGCAAATGCAGGCTTTTAAATCAGAAAGTTGAGAGAGAAGGAAAACCTGCCCAAACGGCCAATAACTACAATTTCTGGGCCAGAACCACTCCTTATGTGGTAGATAGGTTACCTAGTGCTTACCACTCCCACTGATAAGCTAGAAGGCTTCCCTCCAACACAGAAAGCTTGGCAGGGCTCAGAAGTTTACATACAGTCCTGGATACAGTAAATCTGAACCTGGACTACACTAGCTACAGGAAAGGTATATATATATATATATATATATATATATATATATATATATATATATATGGGTTCACTTTATAACATCGAAATACTGAAATGTCGAATTTCAGTATCTCGAAGCTATAAAGTCGAATGTTAAAAATAGCGAACGTTCATAATCGCGAATTTGACGTATGTCAAAAATAAGTCGAATTCGTGGTTATGAAGTTGCTCTACGTAATGTCCAGGATTGTGTTTTGTTGGTGCGGGGTGCTGTGTTTGGATGTAGGTGTTATGTCAGGTAAGTGAGTGTTTTGTAAGAGTTTTGAGTGGGAGTTAGAGTGTGTGTGAGGGATTGGAGAATGTGTGTGTGTGAGTGAGCTTTTGTGTTGTGTTTGTGCGATCTCGGAGTTAGTATATATAAGTAGGGGGGGTGTGGGGAGCGCAGTGTATGTGTGTTGTTTTTTTGTTTATGTTGTGATGTGGGTGTTGTGTTGTATGCTTAGTGTAGTGTGTGCAGTGTTTTCGGTTATGTGGTTTTGCAGTTTTTGTTTGTCGGTGTTTTGTGGATTCGGTTTTATAGTCTCGAGATACTGAAATTCGATATTTCAGCATTTCGAGGTTATAAAGTGAATCCATATATATATAGATATATATATATATATATATATATATATATATATATATATATATATACAGAAAAGTAGCTAAAACAGCAATAAAAACAATTCAAATGCATTGCAACCTAGCACACTTGAGTATGTAGCAATGTTAGACCAAACAGTTTAAAAAATGCAATTAAATTAAAAATGACTAAAAACAAGTGCAGAATGAGTTTATTAGGTAGAATTAGGTAAAGAGATGGGACTGGGGGAGTGTCCCAGATCAAATCTACAGTGGGGGCGGGCAACTGCAAAAGCCTCCAAATTTAACAACAACACAGGAATAGGGAGGGTAGGTATGGGAAAACCAACACCTTCAGCAGAGATCTGAATATCTCTCATATCAGAGATATGCACACACACGCACACACACACACACACACACACACACACACACACACACACACACACACACACTCGCATGCATGCACGCACGCACACACACACACACACACACACACACACACACACACACACACACACACGCGCGCGCGCGCACACAGGAACATCATAATGAGACACAGTCCAACCAGTAATGCCATAGATCATGTTTTTCAGCTACTGCACTCACAGTGCCAGTGGCTACATACCTCTGGCCGACGGCACCATTACAATCCACTGACATGTCCCTCAGTGCTCCTAGTATGTGCCATGCTACCCAAGTTAATATAGTGGAAACAGCTGTAGCAGGATTATCAGGGGGACAAGGAACACATCCTACCGACAATGCCAAGGTCACCACAGCCACAAGCCAATGATGACTCAGGGGAGGAACCAGTATCAGGTGTGGTTGTAGGCAGGCATAGACATGCTCAGTAAGTCCTTGCATTGGCTATGAGACAAGCCATAGCACACTGACTCAACACCTAGGAGGCTAAAACCATCCTCAGACATCACTATATATCTGTACTAGGGATGCATTAGAGATAACAGTTCTCAACCATAACTAAATCATACAACAGGCAGGATGCCAGACATGTAGGGTAACCAGACCAACACAGTCATGCTAGTGCCATAGCAGACACATATCTTTTTTCCCCCACCCCCGAAAAAGAACAGTCAGTGCTTGCTTGTGACATCCAACCTTTGTTTCCTCAGTTGGCAGCCACATATAATATTTTTCCCAGTTAATATCCTTTGACATTGTCAATGAAATGATATAGAATAGTGTACACACTGTATGTCCCAGACTACTAAAGAGATAACTGATGAATGACCAAGAAACAGACATGTGCACTGTTGATGTATATTTGCAAGCAAACATCATAATGGGGTGTGTAATCAATAAGTGCAGCAATGAAAAAGTGAAGAATTGCACTAAACATACAGGTAACATGTAATATTTTATTATGACTGTACATTATTTTCAATTTGATTGTGTGCTGCACATCCCTCTCAACTGTGCAGATTTTCACAGAATGTACAGATGCTGGACTCATATATTTGGTCTGTTTCTCATACAGTCGTGGTTTTCTGGCAAATTATTGAGGACTGAAGTCAGGGAATAATGGCACACATTTGAGTTTCAGACTTCATAGCCTCCAGAAAAGTCATGCTAATGCATAGCCTGTTATTCTATCCACTTCCTAAGTATGTAAGAGCAATATTTAAAGAGAGTCCCTATTTTTAGGCCTTTGTCCCTCCATTATTTGTGCCTTTGTCCTGATTCCTCACTGTAGGAGGTTGAGAGGTATGGTGCTAGATGCTTGTTGCTGCAGGCTACTAAGGTGTATGTTTGAAACATGGTTAGGGCACATATTCTGTGTTTGGCCTGTGCATTGGGTGGTGAATTGGATTATAGAAGTATCTGAGGATGGTTTCTGTGTAATTACGTAATCTAGTAGTATATGTGCACATTGCTTTTATATTCTGCCTATTATCACTAGTTTTTAATCTCAATATTTGAAGCTACTGTTTACACGTTGCTGCTCGTAGCACAAATGGTGTCAGCTATGTGCTGCTGGTTTGCACACACAGTGGTGGTGTACAAACTGTAGAAGTGGACCATCCAGGGAAAAGACAGGACCCAGGCATCTAAAAATAGACGTCAAATGTATTCTATTAATGTCAGTCTGCATAACACATACCCACTAAGCACTGTAGTGCTGTGTGTAACAGTGAGATTTTCAGGATCAATACTAATGTACTACATTTAAATGTAACCTCCCCTGTAGCTACAGATGTTAAGTACTGACCTGAAGTTCACATGGTCCTGGGTTCTGATACAAGGATTGTAACTTGTATTTTACTAATGTGTCTTTGCATTACATAGCAATGTAATTAAACATACAAATGTAGTCTTTCATTCTTCTCCTGGTGGCAACAGCTGTGAGTGCAAAACTACCATGGATAAGGTCCAGGGTTCTAATACAGCAGTCATCTATCTTTTTACAATGGTGTTCCACTTCACATTATAGTCACCCTGAGTTTTAGCAGTTGACCTAGTATTTCTTATATCCTAAGTATGTTCCTGATGGATGACACAGTATTATTGCCAGTTATGTAAAGATATGATAATATCTGTATTAATGAACTTCGCTTTACTGTTTTCCATCACGCAGACATGGGCTCTGTGTCTGCACAATGCTAAACAGTGTGCACCATTTACAAATGTTGCAAAGTCCAAAAGTGTGCATTCTCAGTATCTGTCATATCGTTATACATTGGTTTCCATCTGCATTAGACATGGCTGGTGTTCAGGGAAAAGTTCTGAGATTTCAGTATCAAAGGTCAGGTATGAAGGAGTTCAAACTGTTTGTTGGACTCCTAGTGAATAATTATGGTCCCAGGCTGTTGCAGGAGCACTATCATGGATCACATTACAAATCAGATCCATGGAATAGTTTGGCCCAAAATCTATCCAGTGTTGGTGGTATCCCTCACACTGGTGAACAGTCTAGGTATCACAACCAAGACCTCAGGATGAGGAAGAGGGAATCTCTCGATCATTGGATCAAGGAATGCAGGACTGATAGCATCCCACAGATGTGGAAGTATCACTTACAGGCACTGCTTGTAAGAGGTAGCAACTGTATTCTCAATGTCACAAAACATGACATCTATAGGTTCATAATCCCCCTACCTCTACCCCAACCAAGGTGTTCAGCCTCTTCTGTGTCCTTCACTAACCCTGTCACTTGTCTTGTCTGTCCTGTCTGCAAATGCTTCCTCACCTTCCCAACTTGCCTGCCCCAGATTTGCCTATGCCCCTTCTACAACATTCTACTCTCTCCTTTAAAAAAACAAAAAAAAACCAAAAAAAAAAACAAATCAAAAAGGACACCTGTCCCAAAAAAAATATCGTCCCATACATAGCTCTCCATTTTGCACACATGTCCACTTGACACATGCCATTTGGTCCAATTGACATCAGAACACATTTATGTTGTTGATTCTCCCCTGTCTCTGGAGATGAGACAGTCTAAATTCTGCTAATAACATAACCAGTACATGTGCTCAGTTGTTGCTGTTAAAAAAATGGATAGTTATGTTTTTTACCTACACCCTTCCTGCACATTCCTGCCTTCCTTTCACATCAATTTCCTATTTCCCCCATTTCTTTTTTTAAAGAATCATTGCGGGATGGTGTGTAATGTGCAGCATCACACAGCAATGGTAAAAAAGAGCTTATTAACTTTAATTGGATACCAGTACCATCTATCAACAGACATTTCATCATTACTGCATTAAATGCATTCACAGCTGATAACACAGATTCATAAATATCACAATTTGTAACCTTGATGTAAACATACAAGTATTAGAAATTATAGATACACCTGTATTTGAACCCGATACCATCTGAACCAAAGCAAAATATCCAGAAATGCATTTAACAGATAGTGCTACAGAGTCATTTTGAGTAGCAGGTGAATTTTACACATTGTATTGATAATTGCACAATAAAGAGCTGTTGCATATCCCTGCTAGTTAAATAAATCAATTAATAATAATGAAATGTCTTTTATTCTATCATGTTTCTAAGTTTGTAAGAGCAATATTTACAGCATGTCCCTTTAGCGATGGCCCTTTGTCCTCCCATTGTGTATGGCTTCGTCCAGATGTTTTGCTCCAAGCTGGCAGGTATGTTCTTATTAATTTAATTAATATTTTATCAGCCACATGCCGTAAACACACTTTATTGAGAATATGTGACAATTAATATTGATTCCACAAAGGCAAAATAAAGTCACAGGGATAACCAGGTACCTCGAAGTATAAAAAAGGAATCCAAATATGTAGAAAAATAGAGGCAAGCTGCAAGTCTCTTCCAAAGCTTTATTCACAGATTACACAAGCGCTTTCACCAACTGGATTCTTCAGGTGTATACAAAAACTAAAAACATCCCTACATTTATACTATGTATCTCTCAATTATCCAATTGAGCACTTAAAGGGATACCAAACCTTAAAAGACTTGAGCAACACTTTCATATAATATATATATATAATATATATGTGTATATATATATATATATATATATATATATATATATATATATATATATATATATATACATAAAACCTTAAATAAAGCATGCTAATACTTCTTCTACACATTAAAATATACTAAAATCTATAAAATACATACATCAATATATGCAATCAAAAATTCAACATCAGAATAACTACCTACGTAAAGCCCTATTTTTTAAAAAAGGTTTTAGCAGTACATGGTCATTTAGGCCATGCCCATAATCAGCTCTCAATTTAACTATCCATTTCAATTCCAAGTTCTCTGTTTGTACCTTAATATTACCACCCCTTATGTTTTCAAAGTATCTATCTATCACCCTAAAAGTAAAATGATGTTCTATGCTAGTTTCTTTAACATGTTTGGCCAAAGCATTAAAGGGACTTCCTTTTTTAATATGATAAATATGTTCTCTGACTCTATCTTTTAACAATCTATCTGTTTTACCCACGTAAAAGTTATTACAAATTTTACAAGTAGCCAAATAAACTAAATGTGAAGAATCACATCTAGCATTAGTACTAAAATCAAATAATCTACCTGTATCCGGATGCACAAATATTCTAACGTCAGATAGGCAAATAAGTAAGTTTATAGGTGCATTTCCTGAATTCACTTTTACGAATAAAAAATCTCTAAAAAAGGCAACTATGTGGCCCTAGAGATTTTGCTTTATTAAATAATAATAAAGGCACTAGGCCTTGTTTTAAATGTCAGTACTGTAAGTATATAAATACAGACAGTAAATCTGTGCATCTGGATACAGGTAGATTATTTAATTTTAGTGTGGTGCTGCGGTAGCGTTGTCGCCTCTCAGTTAGACGTTGCCCATTTGATTCTCAGTTAGAGCGTCTTCTGTGTGGCGACATGCGTGAATGGGTGTTCCTTCATTGAAGGTTGTGCGTTAGGCCCAGCAAGCCAGCACGTAAAAATCTACTGCCAATCATTAGCATACAGTTCCACTGTGGCGACCCCTAACCGGGAAAAGCCCAAAGACAAACAACAACAACAACAACAACATTAATGCTAGATGAGATTCTTCACATTTAGTTTATTTGGTTACTTGTAAAATTTGTAATACATTTTACGTGGGTAAAACAGATAGATTGTTAAAAGATAGAGTCAGAGAACATATTTATCATATTAAAAAAGGAAGTCCCTTTAATGCTTTGGCCAAACATGTTAAAGAAACTAGCATAGAACATAATTTTACTTTTAGGGTGATAGACAGATACTTTGAAAACATAAGGGGTGGTGATATTAAGGTACAAACAGAGAACTTGGAATTGAAATGGATAGTTAAATTGAGAGCCGATTATGGGCATGGCCTAAATGACCATGTACCGCTAAAACCTTTTTTAAAAAATAGGGCTTTACGTAGGTAGTTATTCTGATGTTGAATTTTTGATTGCATATATTGATGTATGTATTTTATAAATTTTTAGTATATATTTAATGTGTAGAAGAAGTATTAGCATCCTTTATTTAAGGCTTTATGTATATATATATATATATATATATATATATATATATATATATATATATATATAATATGAAAGTGTTGCTCAAGTCTTTTAAGGTTTGGTATCCCTTTAAGTGCTCAGTTGGATAATTGAGAGATACATAATATAAATGTAGGGATGTTTTTAGTTTTTGTATACACTTGAAGGAGCCAGTTGGTGAAAGCGCTTGTGTAATCTGTGAATAAAGCTTTGGAAGAGACTTGCAGCTTGCCTCTATTTTTCTACATAATTAATATTGATTGTTTACAATACATCTGCTAATTAACTGACACTGCGGCTGGATGGGTTAATGCATTGTTGATGAAGTTAGATGGTACTGGGTTTGAAATACGTTGTCAGCATAATTTTTACAAGTGTGCATGATACTTTTACATACATTCATTGATACTACTGCCTCTTACCATTATTTAGCAGTAGTGTGCATCATGCACCATCGCACAATAATCCTTTAAATAAATGGGGAAGATAAGAAAGTGGTGAAATGGGGAGCAAACGGGGGGGGGGGAACAAAGTGAAAGGAAGGCAGGAATGTGCAGGACATGGTGTAGATAAGAATCATAGCTATCAATTTCTTCAACAGTAACAATTGGGCACATGTACCGATTATTAGCTGAATTTGGACTGTCACCTCCAGAGAGAGGGGTGACAACAATATAGTTGCATTGTGAAACCAAATGAAGCAAATTAAATGCATCAAATACACGTGTGAAATAGAGAACTATGTATGGGACATTTTTTTTTTTTTGGAACAGGTGCTCTTTTTTTTTGTTTTTTTTGTTAAGGAGCGAGTGGAATGTTGGGGAAGGGACATAGGCAAATCTGGGGCAGGCAAGTTGAGAAGGTGAGGAACCATTTGCAGACAGACAAGACATACAAGACAAGAGAGGGTTGGTGAAGGTCACAAGAGGGAGGTGAACACCTTGGCTGGAGTGGGGGAAGGATAGAGGTTCCCTGGACATCAGCACAGGAACAGTGTAACTTAACTCCTTACCCAATGGAATGTCAGCACTGTCCCATCACTGTGCCACTGGCTGCAGTTGCTGATGTCTGCATCTAAGGCTGGTCTGCCATATCAGGATGGAAAGCAGGCTATCCGTCCAGCATAGTCATGTGCCCACAGTCTGGTGCACAATCCAATACACCACACTTGGAAACTCTACATGGGTGGCATCTGCACCCCTTCTACCTCTGCTCCCAGAGGGACCACAGGGCTGGCCCCTGGCACAGAACTACCTGAGGGTCCAGGTAGGGCAGGGGCAGCAGGAGTAGTGCCACCAGGCTGCAGCCCAGAAGTGCTGGGCCTTGGTGCTTCAGTCAGTTGAGTAAGTGTAAGCAGATCACAGGGAACTGGCCAACCCTGCTGTGCTGTAGTACTAACATAAATCAAATACTAACAAAAAACTGAATAAAATATAAAACAAATTAAATGAAAATTATAAAAAATAAAGAAACAATAAATCAGTATAACAAGTTTTTAATAATATAATTATGAACAGAATGATACATCATAAAAATGAAAAAATGATTTAACAACAAAGAAATGTAAAATTAAAAATAATAAACAAAACATAAGTAATACCAAATAAAATAATAATGATAATAATAATAATAATAAGAAGAAGAAGAAGTTGAAAAAGAAGAAGAAATCCATGAATAAATAAAAGAAGAGAAGGTGTGGGGTGAGAGGAAAAAAGGAAAACTAACTTCACAGATAATATAAAATGCTTTCTGCAATTAATTTACTCTATTCTGTTACATTCAACTGTTAACAATAACAATTATTAAGAATTTTCTTTATTACTTACAATACATGTGCAGTGATTACACTTGACAGCAGGCCATTCAAGCCAAAGGGCTAGCGGTCTGCACTTCAAATTTTATAATGATGATTCCGTAACAGTATTGTATTTTATACTGATGACAAGCTAAAACAGTATTTTAATCAAGTTGAATATTAAACTTGGAGAGTGTGGCATTAGAACCCAGAAGCAGTGACTACTGTAATATTGTACTTTCTTTTGGAATACAACATAATGGAAGCACTCTTTCCTTTTACACTTTATAGACTCATGTTCACTGTTATTTGAGAATGTGCAACTGTTGCTTTGTGTTATACACCATACCTCTCAACCTTTTAGAACAGGATATCTTGTCATATCATTAACTAGGGAGATATTTCAAATAATGCGCTTACACACATGGATAGTTGCATAGGATTTGTGTTAATGTATTTTGCCACTCATTATTTATTGACTTCAATATAAATTATTTTCCAGACAACCATGCATCTTACAATGAACAGACCAAAACATTGATTCTTAAATCTGGGTATTCAGCAAAAATAAGTCCACTTGAAAGCTGTGCTACAGAGTAATGCATGCATACTTGCTTTTATAGCTCAAATATGCATTTCCAAATTCCGAAAAATGCATGATATAGTAACTAATCTATGTATAACTGTTAAGGCTGCAATAACAGTACTTTGTATAATTATGCTTACTTACCATGTGCTTCTTGCATCCTGACCAATTGCCTCATATGGGACCTCACATTCGAGACCATCTCTTCTGCAGCTGTGGAAAAAGGGAAAAAGAAAAAAGCATTATGAATACCAGTTTTTATCATATTCAGCTTGAATATTTTCAAGTACTAGATGTAAATTATACATACACATCTCTGGAGTGTTCTCTGCCTGACACTCCCTGATCCACCAGTCAAGGGTATCCCTTTTCCTCTGGCAGAGGTCATCATAATGTGATGACATAGTTCCCCAGTGTGCAGGATACTAGTCCCACTGGTAAGACCCCTTGCTAAACTATTCCAGGCTTCTCATTTAAATTGCGAGCTGGTATAGTTTTCGTGCAACAGAAGGGGCCCATGATCTTTAACCAGGAGCCCAATAAAGACCCTGGACTCCTAGATACCCTAGTGCTGTGTTGTGAATTTCACACCCTCCCATACATCTGACATATCTGCACAATTTCAAGCTCAATGTCTAAAGTGCAATTCATGCCAGTTCACCTTTAAATATCATGTCTTCCTGCCAATTGTGCTTACTGAGAGTGTTCACTGTCTACATTTTGATACAAAAAAGGTGAGTGCCACTTACCATCACGCAAACATGGAAAAACAAGTGCATTAATTTGCATGATGCTAAGCATTGCACTCCTTTTTGAATGTATCAGAAAACAACTTTCAACCAATGCAATTCCATGGTTATTTTGTTAGAGTACTGGCTTATTTGTATAATCTGCAATGTCACAACAGTATAAATAAAGTTTCTATCTCCTGGACAAGAACTCAAGACCATCTACATTCCAGTTCAACATTCAACACGTATGAATTAAGCAGGCTTTTATGTGTACGTTTTTCCTCTTTTTACTCTATTGCTAAAAATGGCAAGCTAGCTTTCTACAGAGTACAAAGAAAAAAATGCCTGAAACAATAGAGTTTTGTTGTATAGCACTATTGTGTCTCTGTGAACTAATAATGTAAGCTAAATACCACAGGAATGAATTGTGTTTGAGGTGATTAAATCACTTTGTTTTTCTATGATTCAAAGGGCTATGTGTGGTATAAAGGCAAATGGCAAGAACACATTGAAGACAATTTCTTGGTTAGCAAGCTCTAATGACATAATGAGATAAAGCCTTATTTACAACCCAGATAAACCAAGTTCAGTTAGCATCTCGTGTCGAATGGAGCTGATGAGGAATGCATGGACATACCTGTCCTGAAAGGAAAGGGCAGACTTAGATAATCCAATGCTGTGATCCCTCAGGGGAGTGGTACATGTACATGGGACAGTTGCAGGGCATGCACTCAGCCCCCAAGCTGTGAATATGGCTACTCTCAGTTGCATGAAGGCAGAATAACATACTTACATAGGAAAGGTGTATTCATCCTCACGGTGATGTGGTTCACATGTTCCCCTTTCAGTGGAGTGGTTAAGGCCATACCAATAAGCTCTTCATTTCCAGGATGTCTCAGAGGACATTAGCCACTTTCATGGCTGCCTGGATGATTGATGTATGCCACAGACAGCTCTTGCCTTAGTGATGATGATGCTTAGCACATTGAATTAATTGGTTCTCATCCCATAGTGGGAGACTTTATGGTCAGCAAGATGCAGGGAAAAACATATAATAATTAATACAACTGCAATGCTGATACAAAGTGAACATCATATTTAATTTTTTAGACCTAGAAATGCTAAGACTGTCCCTTTATGCCTTGGCTTTCTTGGGTGTCCCTCTATGTTCTAGTACAGACATTACTTGTTGTATTTTATCTTAAGAAGAGGACCCCAGGTCATGGTCAGCTATCATCTTTTCTTACAAAAATTTTGGAATGACATATTATTTCCATAATGAATATTTTATGGCTATTTCTGTCTTAATGAATTAGCAGAAATGATAGACCTTGGCATATCAAATAAAGATGTACTAATCAATAAAAGAACAATTTCTACATTATTGTGAAATATTTGATACTTTTGCTAATGAGAAGCTACTGAACCACTTCAGGTACTTAATAGAAATACTGGATCTTTTATCCCAACAGCAATCCCTTTCAAGAGTTTGCATTCATTTCCCAGACACATTTTCAATGTAGCACATAGCATTTTAAATAGTTTAATTAAAGATGCATCTGGTACTCCTGATTAATCTACAGTACTTGTAGTGTAGTAAAGCACTAGTGAAATTGTTCTAGTAGCGTACTTGATGAATGAGTATACATTGCCTGTCAATGCAAGCAGCAGAATTTTAAAACCTTATCAGTACTTGTTTGTAAAGCCAAAATTACTTATCAGAATAAGATTTGCACAGATGAAAGATAGAAGAGAAACAAACCCTTTTTCCTTTGTTTGTATAACAACACATAGTTCTCATGTTTCTCATTTCTCTTATTCTACTACATTCCTATCAACATCCTTGTTGCATGCAGAGCTATTAGAAAAGCCTAGATGTTGATGCAGGTACACAATGAGTGCAGCCCAGCTGAGGAGGAATTTGCTAACAATTTTCTATTTTAAAAATGTTGCTGACAATTATCATACATAATGTTATAGTGGGCATTAACCAGAAACTATGAACAAAGCTTGGTATACTTTGGGCTCTGAGTACTATATTGCAAACGTTACATTTCTGCATGCTTTTTTGGCAAGCTGAAGCTACATAGACAGTATTATCCATCATGTTAAGTAGGGGAATTTTTCCAGCAAGAATCTTTATTTTCTACTAGTATGTAAGCATTTTAACAAAGAATGTTATTGCATGATAGGGGAAAAATAGGATTATGCATAGTTCTACCATTCAATATCACATTTTCCTTACTTAAATGTATAAATCAAATATTTTTCTTCCATTGAAACCTTGAATACATTATGGAGCTTTGCCAAATCACAGCTTCATTATGTATCTTTGATATACTGTTGAAACAAAGTGTTTACTCTGTAATATAGTTTAATCTTATTTTCAAATCACAGTATGTTAAGCATTTATTTAATTGATGGGAACACTACAGCTATCCTTCACTTTTTTATGTACAGTAGTTCTTTTATTTTTGATCCAAAACAAAGCACCCAGGTAGTATTCTGGCCTTTCCAGTTAGAAAGGCCATCAGCCCACAATTTGTTTGAGTCCATGCCACAGTTGTACAGTAGCTTCTCAACTGAACTACTTTGTATAGTATACTTGTAATCAGTTTCTTTCATCTGTTAGTTGTTATTGTGAAGATAAATCATAGAGAAATTCACTTCAGTAGGAGTGCGAGCAGTTCACATCTAACCCTTTGTCTGATACCTGAGACAAAGATTATTAGTGTTTTATTATGAAGATTCAGAAATGGTATATTAATAATCAGTATAAGTTTTTTGTTTGTTTCTTTGTGTTTTCATTTATTTAGTTGTTTATTCATTGCATTGATTCATAGATTAGTACTAGGCTAACTGCCTTTGTGACCATTTTAAGCCTAGCTAATTACCCCATATGAGAATCAAGCCCTGCACCTTGTGTCTGTAAGGTAAACACCTTAACCATTAGGCCAACTTCACATTTTAAATTTCTTTCCCAAACAAGCAAGCAAGCATACTGATTTATCTAAGTTCCTCTTCTGCCATGACACTGGCCTAAAGGGAAATAATGAATGGTATTATGCACATGGATATTTTAGATTGGTTTATAAAACCAAAACATTTGGGGAGGTAGAAGAAAGACACTGAACCCATGGAAAGCTCACACAAGCTGAACAAGAACAAGTTAACCCCAAGCAATTAGTGGGAGAACTGATGCCAGATCCTGGAGATACAAGCCATTGCATCACCCTACTAAACTCACAACGAGATTTTAAAAAATGTTACATTTTAAAAGTGATTTATCTTTAATAAAATGTGCACGTAAGAGATGTACCTTACAGTAATTACTTATAAAATATATAAAACTAATTGTCTTCCTGTCATTTTCATCTGTATACCTTATTTATTTTTATTAATCGGAGAAGTGTCAATGTACTTACAGCCTATTTTCAGAGGATAACTTAAAGAGATATTTTGTGCAGATGATGAAGTTTGGTTGTGACACCAGTAAAGCTACCCTGCCCATCACTTCAGTAAGTAGCTTAAGATCTTTAACATCCAACTCAGATGCCACTAACTCAGGCAGATGGGACCTCTGCTCTGTTTAAACTGTCATCTGAATGACAGCAACGATCCCACTCTACTGCACTGCTCACTCATCATGTGGTGGACAAATGAATAATGAGCTGCATTGTCTTGCTCAAATAATGGACATCATGGTGAAGACTCATTCACTGATGCTTCAGAAAGAGCAATATGAATAACATACATTTTTAATGAAGAGTAATATGAATAAGATACATTTTTAATCTAAGCAAAGAAGCGATACATTATACACAACATCCAGCATAACAAAATAAGGTTGTGTTACTACTGGCATGCTGATTTCAATAGGGCAGTGGAATATGATTTATTTTTCTTTTTTGATATGTTTAATAAAGCATCATCTATACAATTTGTTTTACTAGAGGTGTTTCAAAGATTGTTAGCGAGCAGTATGCACAGACATCATAATAAGAAAACATCATCCATAAGTCTTAAAAGTCTGTCTTCCCAAAAATCCATTGTATTTGCTTTGAATACTGGTAGTAGAAAAGCAACTACTCTGATCATTAAAATTTGATGTGCTGCTTTAAATAACCAAATGCTAAGGACTGGCAAACAAAAATCTTTCATCTTATAGGAAACTGCTACACTTCCAGGTAATTGCTTTTATGTGTCATCAAAGAGTAATTATGAAATGTTATCATATCATAAATTGGAGGGAATTAGTAGAACCATGAAGGAAATATAGTTATGAGCTAAAATGAAGTTATTTATTTATTTGCTATTTGGGAACTGTGTAGATGGGCTGTTACACTGACCTTTTTCAGCTATGACCTGAGCAAAGTAAAAAAAGAGGTACATGGAAAGGTAAAGATAACTGTTGTGGGGAATTCAATAAAGCCTAAATGGAGTGATTTTCTGTGTAGGTAGAGTGGCATGGAGCTAACATGGGAGTCCTGCAGCCATGTGATCCAGTAAACAGAGCAGAGGGGCATGCATGAGCATACAGTCATGGAAGTGTCCGTGGCATGCAAATCACCTCATAAGCAGGTGAAATGCATGCAAATGAGGGTGTTTTGCAATCCAGGTAGCAGACAGGTATCTGTGCAGAACCCGTGTTGGTGTTAGAAGTGTACATGAAAATTGTCCATGTATAGAAATATAAAAATTGAACAGGGACTGTAAAACCCCACTTAGAAGGTCAGAATTGTCATAGTAGGCACATATATGTGCAAAACTATGCCATATGAGTCCAAAAACTAATGCAAAATAATATAAAATAATATATTTTTTTAATACCCGTATTACGTTTGTGTGGCACGCAGCAATGTGCAAACATGCCGTTATGCAAAAAAAATATTAAAACATTTAAAAACTAAAAATAAGACATGTGAGAATAATGCATTATAGGGCCCAGCATGTAGTATGTACAATGGTAGAGTTCAGTGTTTGCTAAGGAGGCAAGCTTTGTAATAGTGAAGTATCCAGGTTATGTACAAGGATCTGTATGCAAATGAGCTGGGTTTACTGAATAGCAAAATTGGCCCACTGTGTCCACAGATAAAACCTGTGTATCCCCAGAACCATGTTGGTGTCAGTAGAACAGGTAGCTGACACAAAAAGTGGGTATGCCACTATAAGTTTAAGTGGATTGGAGCTCGGCAGACCCCATTTGCACGGAGTTTAGCTCAATTGAGCAGGGGGGTGTGTCTAGTACTGCTAAGCTTTGTTTAGCTGCGGGGCATGTGTTTTAGCTGGTTTAAGCTATGCTGAGCGTGCCCATGCATGGGGGTGTGACCAAACTACTGAGCGATGTTTACACCAGGGGTGTGGGTTTGCATGGCATGCAGCAGTGCTTATCAGGGAAATCATTAAAAAAAAAGGAAATAGCCTGGGAAAGCCAATCATGTATAAATTACTGATAAACCCTGTTCCACTGACACTCGGCCATTCAAAACCCTCAATGATATACCTGTCAGGTGGAATGCATCATAGTTAGCCAATCACATAGGCTGCATCTGCAGCACACCACTAAAAAGTATGTATACACCCTACAATCTGATTTTTCCCACATACTCTGCACCAGTGGAGTACAGACTTGGGAATTTTAACTGACAGAATGCTAGGGACTGCTCTGCTACATTTGTTTGTGCTAGAGGATGAAGTCAGTGCTGATGCTGTTGCTGATAATAGGCCTAGACTGAGAAGGAGAAAAGTGTTCAAACCCAGGGTAACTTTCCAGGAGCTACATGAGCTAGAGACTGCAGAATGCTTACAGGGTGGACAGGGCCATACTACAAGAACTCGTCGAGCTTTGCCGCCCTCAACTCAGACCCAAAGCCAACAGAGCAGAACCTATCCCAGTGGAAACAAAGGAATATGTTGCCCTTAGACTACTAGCTACAGGTACTTTTCAAAGACCAACTAGGGACACGATGGGGATCTCACTGGCATCTGCATCCAGGGTGCTCCACCAGTTCCTGTCTGCTATGCAAACACATGCCAGTGAGCACATTTATTTACCATGCACCCCTGAAGAGAGGGCCAGCACTATGATCTCTTCCACCATGTAGCACACTACCCTGAGGTAATGGGTGCCATAGACTGCACTCATGTCCACATCAAAGTACTGCCTGGTTAGGAGGGGAGAGTCTAAGTCAACCACAAGGGGTATCACTCCATTAACTGCCAGGTTGTGTGCAATGCCCAGGCCATTATCATGAGTGTGTGTGCTGGCAGCCCTGACAGTTATCACGACTCCCATATCTGGCATGCATCACAGCTGTACCAAATGCTTGTCAGGGGGAGCATCCTGTACACCCATCTACTGGGGGATGCTGGTTATGCATTGGATCCTTAGATGATGACAGCCATCAGAAATGCACATACACCTACAGATGAACACCATAATGAGGCACATGCACAAGCTAGGAACATCATAGAGCATGTGTTTGGGCTGCTCAAGTCACTGTCCCACTGCCTCGCTATATCTGGTGGGGCCCTGCAGTATTCACCAGCCACATGTGCACAGATGTTCACAGTATGTGCCATGCTACACAATATGATCCTGTGGAAACAGCTGTGATAGGATCATCACATGTAAGGGACACACATCCCCCCACCAGTTCAAAGGTCCCCATAGCCACACCCACAGGGGGGCTCAAATGAGGAACCCCCTGAGCCTTTCCATGTAGGGAGATGTTGGTATTCCCAGTATGGCTTGGCCTTTGTAAAAAGGCAATGCATAGCACATGCACTGACAATCTAGGGTCCTAGGGACTGACACCTCACTCCGACTCACATGCATAGTAAAAAAGATACCAGCCACACCACACAACTTGTACCTTACCATGTATTGGTTGTGTAATGTGTGCATCAGACAGAGTCAACCCTGAAGCACTGTTATCTCAACTCCTGCTTTCACAGGTTAGGTCACTCTTCTTCACAACAAATGTATGGGGTACTAGACTATGGTATCATATATATGGAACTGCTACATATATGTAAGGGAATAGAGTGGGCTACTGGGCTACCTGCAGAGAACTAACAGCCATGTGGGACAACAGAAACTATCTGTCCAATACTGGCTGACCCATAATATGCAGTAGGCCACAAGGCAGCAAAACCCACTGCAGTATGCGAGGGAAATGCGAAACAGTGGGGTCATAGGATAGATGCATGGCTGTCAATGCTAGACTCCCATACTCCCAACACAGCCATGTTCCCATACAACTGAGGTAACAGTATGTTTGCAAGGTTATAGCAGCATACCACATAATTCTAGGGTTACCCCAAACAACCTGGCGACATGTTCTATTTTCTCAATATGCAGGTGTCAAAGTGTATGTCTGTCTGATGTTGATAGTGTTAGGAATTAAACTTCACTTTCTGGTGGCTGGTGTGGCTTAGTGGGCTAAGTACATTAGTGTGGTTGATGGTAGTCATGATTTGAAGCTGGCTGCACCTACAATTTTGCAAGTGAGGTACTCTTATGGTAGGATTTCCATAGACTGCCAATATGTCACTATTTGTTACTGCAAGAAAATTGGACAAAGCCAGAGACAGTGGAAGGATTGGGGGCCATGGCTATGGATATTAGACATGCTCTGAGAACCTAGAAGGTAGCTAATATAACAGCAGGTTGTAACAAGTCAGAGTAGCAGCAGGATGTAAATGCCATCACGTAACTGTTTGTCAGTACCTGCAATAAGTCAATGGGCGCTATGTAATAGTATATTACCAAAAATACACAACTGTCTGAGTAGCAGTGCAGACATATGGGGTAAAATGCTGGACATCCTGCTTAACATGTACGGTCAGAGGTGTGAAGTCTGTAACCCTGTGTTCTTGTGTTACTTCATGTACCCCAGTCACAGCAAATCTAGTCAGAGCAGGAAATATGGACAAAGCCATGAACAGGAGTGGGACAAAGTCCCA
>NC_056725.1:1443317856-1443395356 GCF_019279795.1 Protopterus annectens | reverse complement strand
GATTTGGTATGTGTGGACATATTGACTGTGTGTCGGGAGAATGGGGGAGGAAGTGGGATGTCAACCCATAGGACAGAGTCAGCCCCCAGCAACCCCACCTTTGCCTCACTATGGCCACTATCATCATCATAGTCTGATGAGACACTGACATCAGGTTGTGAGGGGAATACACTCCAACCCCCACGGTCAACTGTGAGGAGGAAGGCAACATAAGTACATTAACACCTGGTGATCCACACACACACACACACACACACACACACACACACACACACACACACACACACACACACACACACACACACACACACACACACGAGGTGCCACAACTGCATTACATACCACATCATATTTCTGATCTCATGCAGAACACACAAGCAGACTACATCATACACAGACAAGACAGGCCCTTTATAATATGCACTGCAGCTATGTCCAGTTAATGTTGCCACTACTGTACACTTGTGAGATAAGTGATATGTCAGTGTATGTGATAATCCTACTCCTAAAACAAAGTTCACCCATCTTGACCATAATATTGCTCCCTGTACAGCAGACTGCATAGACCTTCACAAAACTAAGTTCAAGTATGTTACAGCTCCTGCAAATACACTACTGTGATTACTGATTCAATGCATTTCAGTTAACCCCTCCGAAACTGAACATACAAGTATTGTACTCTGGCTAAGCATATTAGTTGTGCCTACAGCAAAATGGCAGCCCTTAACATTCTCAGGTTATATATGATCCATATAAAAACAGTTTGACACTCAGTGGCTACAGGGCATTAGACTCCGGCCAAACTTGATGCACCTATGGAAATGTGAGGGAGAGTTATTGTCAGGAAAATCAAATGTGGCATTGTTACAGGATAAAATGTGCATATATCAACATGTAAAGTAGGAACTGTGATACTGCCCACATTGCTGACATTCTGAGTATATGTGCACAAGTGTGCATTACAAACTCCCCAAAGGCAGATTGACCTGACATCCATGTACTGGTATGCAATGGCTGCCACAATGACTGATACAGTACTACAGTGATGAACACAGCAGGCCAGGCTTAGCTGGACCCTCCTCTGCTGTGGAAGCTGTGACACCAATCTCCACAATGTATGGGGTGATGGATGCTTGGGAGCTGGTGGTTGATCCCAGGTTCACCAATAATTCCTCTGTGGCTAAGAGTGGTTGTTCTGCTGCAGGCCCTCCACCAGTGGCAGCATGGCCCCTGGCCACAGCAGAGGAGGTTTGCCATGCAGCATTTATCATATCTGTCGCCCGGTATTGGACCTGCTCATAGCTTCTTTGTGGCAACCCTACTTGGTTTACTGCTGTGACGAGGACAGCCCACAGTGCAGCACTTTGCTTATGATTCTGATGACTCCTGGACAGCAGTATGTTGTGATGCAGTCTGAGACCATCCAGGATCGCATCATTTTCCACAGCTGAAAATGGCAGGTGCTTCCATCTATAAATCCTTTCTGAAAGGCAAGAATGAGGAATACATCACAGGACCAAATACACTGCCCTCCACTATGTACACATCCTGCACATCCAAAATGGCCTGCACTATCCTCCACTAACTCCCAAATCATACCCCGCCATCTACCAAGACAGTATGTATGTGGCTATCAGCAACATAGTGGCAATACAGGTTATGTCCCTGTGTGCTGTGACAGAGTGTGTTGTATGTCTCCACTTTCATCAATGCTATCTACTGTGGTATGTCCCCTATTGGCAACATCCCAGTACCATGTCATATGGCCACTGTCCATCAAATGGGGACAGTCCATTAACATCCGTGTGATGTAATGACAGACAGCACTGCAAACGTGCTGTAGCATATCTTCCTTGTAGGTGTCTGACTTCTGCACTACACAGATGTTTATGGAATGTGTATGTATGCTTGATATATGATGACCCTTTGCCAGAAACATGTGGTTGTCTGGCAAACAGTTGGACAATACTTAATGGTTGATCTCAGAATGTGGGGAATCTGGTTGTCACATGCCACAACCTTCAGAAAACAGTTTTGCTACAGTAATACCTGTTACTGTATTCATTCCCTTACTTTGTATGATCAATATGTACACTCTATCATTGAGGTTGGGTCTGTGACCCCCCATTACTGGCTATTACCTGAAGTCCTGCTGTAGGGGGTTGCCAGGTATGCTAGCCATAGCTCTCAAGCAATGAGATACAAATGTCGACTAAACACTGACCTAGCCAGAGTACATCAGGGACAATCAGAGACATCTGTACAATGTTTAAACTATTCCTGTGTGACATTCACAGACTGAGAGGAGCAGAATGGCAGTACATCATGTGATATGTCAGCTGTATCCACCATTACTTACTGTCACTATTGTCTAACAGACAATCCAGTAACATTCATACAGGAGCCAGCCATTATAGGAGGGACTGAGAGGGCCAGAGCTGTGATTTACATCACAGCAGGCAGAGTTGAAAGGCATGCTTGTAGGTGCTGGACAGCAGACTATCACCAGCATGTCATTCCCAAAGATGTACTACATGCCTACTTTTGTAATCCCTATTCCCCATAACTGCATCATTCCATCTGTATCCCATTAAATCAGGACTTCTAGTACATACATGGTAGAGTGCTGTACTCCTTTTTGTCCAGAAACCCTGAAGAAAAAATGCTTCTAAAATTGCAGTCTGTCTTGGTAAAGCAAGTCACAGACCTGTTCACCACAGGCAGCTGCTTGCCTTTTGTAGGTAATGTTCATTAACAGTTGATTGCTTGTGCACCAATCCATGGCTCAGACTTGATAATTGCATCCAGAACAGCTGGGATGCACTCTCATTAGCCAATGGCATGGCACAATATTGCTATATTTAAGGCCTTCATGTAGGCCTTGGCCCCTTTCCTAGTCTGTGAGATGGATATAATCGAGGTGTGGAGACTACAGCATTGCAGAGGGCAGGTAAAACTACTGTCCACTGTTGGGATTTATGTGGTATGTCCACAGTTTTGCATGCTATGTTTGGTCATTGTGAAATGACTTTTGATTATGTGGCAGTTCAGTGTTAAACAATGTGGGTTGAAGTCAATAAGGGAGAAGACAGATATGAGTGTCATACATTATATGCATCAGAATATGCATGCTGCTGCAGTAGCTCATGGTCTATCACCTGTCTATGTTTGTATGGGGAGACTGTGACACATGCCCCCGCTACTTGACCTTTGACCCCACCACCCCTTTATGTACGAGTGTTGTGCGGATCCCTTGTTATAGGGAGTTGTGATATATCAACACCAAACGAAACAAAGAGCTGCAGCATCAACAAATCCACTGAAAACAAGCAGCAAACAGGCAGGGAAACCAGCTGAATACACCAACTCACAATAAGGAAAACGAACCCTTCAAATCAATGACCACGCTCCTGTAGAAAACAGTTTATTTCTAACGTATCACAACTGTAGCAATGTTTTCGTTGTTTAAACAACTTCTTCAGATAAAATCCACTCTTCTCCACAATTTTTATACAGCAACCTGTACAAACCAAGACCTGTCCCCTTGAAGGTGGGATTCGGGAATTGTAGCCTTAACAGTCCAGGTGAGGCATGTGCTTAAGGTACATATGTTATGTAATAGTGGCATTCAGAGAGTGGTAGGTGACATTTAAGAAGACTATACATATTTGTGCAGTGTGTCCTTACCTACAGGCCTTTGATGTGCTAACATGGGTAGCAGTGAATACAGTAGCTGAAACCTGTCTTGCTTAAAATGGCAGGACTCAGTCATTATTTGTTGTATTCACAAGCATGCCATTGAAGTGTAACACAGTGGATTCGAACCCAGGACTGTAGGTGGCAAAACGTACAGTGTGCTAGGAATCTAACAGACTGAGCTACTGAGTCAATACTATAGCAGGTGTATTTGCAAGATATATGTGCATGCATGCAGTCTGTTACACAGGATTCACATAAGCATGTGTGTTCAGATGGCTATGACGTGTGACAATGATCTGTCTGTCATGATTTTCTAACCTCAATCTGTACTGACTTGCCACTACTTCAGCACACAGAATAGGTTTTGTGAAAACTGTGCCAAAAGTAGGTGGCACAACTGTGGACATTCTGCAACATCTGTGCAGTTGACAGCTATACCTGATACCACAGGCCTCATGTGCATCCATCATTATTTATGTGGCTGTGTACTGGTTTGGTGTCTGCATCGCAGTGCCAAGCGCACTGTCAATTTTCACATTATATGTACAAGCAGTGTGTCATTGGCAATCAGGATATGTTTATGGAGACACCTGTCTTACTGCAGAGCTGAGTGGCCTAGTGGACTAATGCAGTATGCTGTAGTTAACATGGGCCTGGGTTTGAGTCTTTGTAGGAGTGATTATTTTGCAGATGTGCCTAACAGTGTCAGACACAGAGAAGGTGATTAAGGCAGTTTTAAGCAGTTACCTGAGCTAATTTAAAAAAAAAGGGGGGGGGGCAATAGGAAAGTGGTGAAATGGGGGCAAGCAGGGGGAAAACATACTGAAAGGTAGGTAGGCATGTGCAAGATGGGTGTAGAAAAGGACCGTAGCTCTTCATTTCTTGTACAGCAACAGCTGTGCAGGTTGTAGAAAATTTGGAGCCTCAAACCCCAGAGAAATGGGGCTGAGGGCAACATAACTGCATGCATTAATTATTGTAGTAATTGATTGTGTCCAGTGGAGGTGGGTGCGAAATGGAGAGCTATGTTTGGGACGATATTTTTTTTTGTGGGACAGATGCCCTTTTTTTTAAAGGAGAGAGTGGAATGTTGGGGAAGGGATATAGGTACTTGTGGGCAGGTAAGTTGGGTAGGAGAGGTTGCATTTGCAAACAGACAAAAAAGCATACAGGGGCAGTGTTTGACACATAAGGGGAGTAAACACCATGGATGGGTAGTGTGTTGTGGAATCAGAGACCCATGTGCCCACTGATGGCAGCAGTGAGACTGAGCTCCCCACCCATGGGCAGCCAAAACTGCTCCTTCAGTGCCCTGAAGATGGCTGTGCTAGGGGCTGAGTGCCAGGGCCATCTTGCCCCTCCAGGTTGGTGAGTCTGCCCTCAATCCAGCGCAGACAATCTTTGTACTCATGATGTACGATCATGCGCACCATCACTGGTAGTTGCTTCTAGGTGACAACCCTCCTCCACACCCACTTGTGGAGGGGGGTGGGCCCTGTCCCCTGAGGTGGTTCCACCCATAGGTGGTGCATGGCCAGTGCAGGGGACACCACTGGCTTGGGTCCCAGACATGCTGGGACCCAGTGCCATGGCCAGCTAAGGTAGAGTAAGTGGATTGGCAGGAACAGCTCTGCCGTTTCTTTATATATACAAGTGCCCTATAGCTTCTATAGCATGTACATACCTCTCAAGCTATCCTCATGGGACAGTATGGACCAAGCTGTAACACCTACAGGTACACAACCACAGAGGACTAATATATGTCAAGGGGGCAGATATGCCTACCAAGGTGTAGTATGACAGTGCTATTGACATAAATCATGACCATGATATATCTGTGACAGAGGGATTAGGCAACATTGATCACAGTCCATGACAGCATTACACATTTGAGAGACATGTATCATGCACAGTACAGAGAGATTACTACTATCATGCTGTCCTTGGCAGGCATGGGGTTAGACTATCAGCAGACATTCACTGACACATCAGGCATACAGCCATACCAAGAGTACACATTTTATTTATTGTATTAACTTTTATTAGTATTGTACTTCTTGTCTTTATTTTCTGACATCTTATCACATTACTGAACAATGCTGTTAACACTGTTACATCTGAACACACAAATTATTAACCCATTCTAACAGGTACTACAGCCATTTATTTACCTGTAATTCCTGTGGGGAGAACATCTATTAACGATACATAAGTGATTCAATAATATTTACTAGTACTTGTCACTGGACTTGAACCCTGGTCTGTGTGTGATAAAATGTACATCAGGCCTAGCATTTATTAAACTGCACTACTGAGTCACTGTTGCATATTGCTTGATATTTGCCTAGAGCTCATCTGCTAACAAAATATAACCTGGTAATGAAATAGATTGTTATACAAGACTACACTAACAGTTGAACACACATGCATGAAATTCATGCATGACAGAGACTGTAGGTGAACTGTACATTAATACATAGAATGAATGTGTACACCATATACCCCTAGCGTGTGGAAATATCTGTGATGTGTAGAAACCATATCGGAGTGCTGGGTTGGCTACCTAACCCATATACAGTTGCTCATGGTGCATTTGCAGTCTACAGCTATTACAGTTTCATACCTGCATGCAGCAGCATACCTCACAGCAGCAATGCATATAGCTGAAATGCAATGGTTAACACAAGACAATCCTGATATACACAATATACCTTAGGCATTCCTATTATTGCTTCAGACCTTAGTGCAGAAAAAATATCAGAATGCATTATATATTGTAGGACAGCTCCAAATCTACACTCTTTATTAGCTAACTTTCAGTCAATTAGTGGTATTCTTGGTGTTTTTAGTTCACAGCCGGTGTAATAATTTCATGAACAACAGCCCAAAATACACAGATATTGCAAAACACAGTTTTATTATGGGTGAATTCATGCAGTGAGTGGTATATTTTTCCAGTATTTATCACAGAACAGTTCATAAAATGCAGGTCTTGCAATACATCTGTAATTCTACAATTAATGCAGTAGAAAGTTTATTTTCTTAACATTCACAGGTTTCATGCTTTCATCTTTATTGCCCTATACCTGACATTACTCAGTTATTGCAGTCCAGCTCTATGACCACATTCACTGTAGTACTATCAAAACGATATATATATACCTAATGGCAGTTAATACATTACCCCTTCTGATTTATATGACTATAATTTGCATGATACATCTCTACTCACCACACTCATAGCGCAACCTGGCAGGTGCCCTGCATGGGCCTCTAGGTTGCAAGCTCTCTCCTCTGCAGCTGTAGGTAGAGAAGCACACCATTATGCATACCTGTGTATCACACATTCAGATTATGTATTGATAAAACAATGCAAACAGTACTTACAAACTTGTGGGGGATTCCCATCCCATGCATCTTGGACCCAGGTGGCAAAGAGATCTCCCTTCTGATGCTTCAGGTCATCATAATAATAACACACCTGCTCACCTGTGTAGGGGATACCAGTTGCACTAATGAGATTGCATGCCAGCCAGTCCCAGGCATCCAATTTGTACTCTGATCCCTGGTACAGGCCCTGCAGCAGCTGGACATCATGGCATTTAATGAGGAGTCCAACCATGAACCTGAACTCCAGAATGCCCCAATGCTGCACCCAGAAATGCACACCCTCTCCAACACCTGCCATAGTTCCTGCCAAATTCAAACTCCAACTGGTTCTGCTGTATTCCTGCCTGTTGCACTTAAACAAGCCTATTTTCCTGCCCTTTATTGCCATTGGGCAATTTTTAAAAATGCAGCACATTGCTTAGCACCGAGCAAACTCACTGAGCTTAGCTGAGCAGTGCTTAAACTGGCAATGCTTAGCAACGGTTTGCACTGCTTAGCAATGCACAAATCAGCTAAGCACAGCTAAAAGATTCCTTGTTTAAGCAAGGCTTGGCAAGGCTTAGCTATGCTTAGTAGAGCTTAGCTGAGCTCAGCAAAGCAGAAATTAAAAATACATCTCATAATTGTGTATTTGCCACATTAATGCTCAATGACATGTCTGTGCATGCATACAATATGCAATCAAGGGTTTAAACATATTTTTCAGAATATGTATTTGCAACATAAATGATTAATAACCTATGTATTCATACAAAATTCAATCAAGGTTTAATAGTATTTCTCATAAATGTGTATTTGCAAAAAAAAAAATGTAATAACCTTTCTGTGTAATCATTCAACATGTAATGGGGACTTAAGATTATTCTCATAATATGCATTCACAAAATAACCTCCCCCTGTACTTGAAGCCTGCACCTACTGCATATAAGGCTGTTACTCTAACCATTTGACTACATGGCCGTGTAGACTACTACTATACTTTTACATATATCTCTCCACTACATTTAAGCACCGCTGAGCAACACAGCGCAGTGTGCAAATATGCTCAGCTATGTTTAAATTTGACCTTTGCATTCATAATTAAATGTATCCAGTTTCTATTTTTAGATTTCTGGCACATGTCCATTGTTGCTTGCTGCGCAAACATAAACACAAAAAAATTATTACTTATGCATACATTGATATCCGGCACTTGGACAGTGCAGGGTGTGTTGTGTGTTGCTCATCTCTGGACACAGTAACACACTCCCTACACTGATTCAATACCTGTGTTACTTGACTCTCTCTCAGTAATGCACCTTCATTAATCTGCATGGTGCACTATAGAGGCGGTACCACATACATGGCCATGGTATCTTCCATATAGGCTTTACACTATGCTTACATGGATTTTATTAAATCCCCAGGAACAGTGAAAATATGTACATGGTTACAGTCAATGACAAGGTGGTACCAATCAGAATAGGAGAACAGTAGTAAATTGCACATAACAGCAACTTACAGAGTGGTTTTGTATTTGTATTTATGTATGCATTTAGTTATTAGAAGAGTGATCCAAAAGTCTTTCATTCAGAGTTATACATAATTTGTGTTACTGGCTGTGATATATATGTATATATATATATATATATATATATATATATATATATATATATATATATATATATATATATATATATATATATATATATATATATATGGTTTACCTTTGCAAAACCGAATCACAGTGATGCGATTGCTCATATGAGTGAACTGTAACCACTAAAGTCAGAACAGCGACGATTCCATATGTTCGAAAATCATCAAATCGAAAAGCAGATTTGCTAATTTTTTAACATAAATATCGAAAGAAAAAAACTGAAGTGTCCCTCTGTGCCCCCCCATACCCCCCTATTTTATTATTCTAACTCTGAGATTGCACTACAGTTGTGAAAGGGACCATTTTCCGATCTCCACTATAGTGCAATCCACCTCACAATGTCGAATGTGCAAGAAGCGAATGTCACTGTGCATTCGCTCATTGCACATTCAAACCTTTTTCTGTTCGGCGTTTACAAACTTTGCAAACAGCCTTTCGGACAATTGCTGTTCGCTCGTGTGCAATACGCACACATGAAGGTAAACCATATATATATATATATGTATATATATATATATATATATATATATATATATATATATATATATAGATATATATATAGATATATATATACACACACACACACACACACACACACACACACACACACACACACACACACACAGATTTACATCTATCTTTTACAAAGACATAAGGATTTATACTTGCATTTTTTTCCTTTTTAATACATTTACATTTGTATTATACAAAAATACATGTCAGCACATAAATATGCTGTATTTTGACACCTGCAGTTTAGTTTACAGTTATGATTAGGCTTATTCATTCTTTAGCACTACATATAGATACTTATCTGCCCTTAACACATACACATCTTCTTGCATTTAACAGCAGTTATGCAATATTTCCATACTTTGTGCTTTAAACCTATTTTTGATAAGATTAAAAAAAAGAGCAGAAAAATACTTCTTTCCATCACCTGCTCTACTAATTCAGGCTGTTGGTCAATCCTACACTTTTGTAGGTCATCGTATGTTTGGCTGCAATGGGGGTCAGAGTGGGTGATCCCTATTACGGATGATAGGTGATCACCCAGCTCCTGCCAGATGTCAATTTGTTCAGTCTGAACCATGTACACCAGACTCTTCATCAGACCAATTCTAAGCTCAAATCTGTGCCTTCACAAGTGCTGTCATTTCTCAAAGTGTCAGGACCAGAATAAAGTATGTAAGTGCAAGGCTGTGGTTCACAGGTTTGGAGACACATTCTCTGGAGTGTAACATAACCTTAACCAAGCTCATTTAACACTAGAGGTATTAGCATGGCACTGGTATTATTAGCATGTTTGATTTTACTAAAATGCTTTGTAACATAATCTTTTTAAGGAATACATTCACATTTCATTAACATGGAGAATAAAATTCAGTTATATAATCGTTACTTTTAAAGTTGTTTATATCTGTTTATGCATCTGTGCTTTGCTATTCTTTATTTCTACAATAAACTTTAATAACATGCATTATTTCATTACTGTATTACATCAGAATACCCTTGTTTGTTTTACTTTTTTTCTGTATCCTGTATAAATAAATTTTCCTAAGTGCATCATAATGCACTTATGTTAAGTATTGACTGATTTGAGGTGATGATGTGTGCCAGATTATGCAGTATGGTTATGGATTATACTATATGCTTATTAAGACTAAACTGTAACTGACTCCATTTTCCTTTTTCTATAGTATAGGGACATTAGAGAATTACTAAGGTTGTTTGTGCATACCCATGCACTGCTGGGGACTGCTACGGCCACTTCCTGCAGCATGTCCATGAGCACCAGAGGCCAGTTTATACTGATTTGTTGCCTTACATACTTGTGTATTAGTATGATTCATAGAGAGATCTGTAAAAAAGCTTAATTTGAATACAAGTGTAAATTGTATATTCATCATGAATTTGCAAAATAAGTTACTGAGCATCATATTAAGCTGTAATCATTTGATATAGGTGGCAAATGGTTTATGAAACCACAAACTTTTCCAAGTAAGGAATAAATACTAAAAAAAGTAGAAATTACTGGGCCACACTCCATATAGATATGTGATTACAGTTGTACTTAGGAAATTGTGTTTTTTATTTCTAGGACAGTCAAGTGTGGATGATTCATGTCAATACTGATTACATGGGTATCATTTATGAATGAAAGTTCATGACAGCAAAATGGAAATGTATACTGAAGAGTAATAATGACAACGTGAAAGATATTTTGAACATTAATTTTGGTGGCATTTAGTGATCATGTTACACATGATATAAATACATAATCTGAAGTGATTCTAGTATGATATACCTCATTTTCAGAAATGTATTGCTGAGTCAAGAGACATGCAGCTTTAGCGGAGGAGTTCTGAGTTTAAGTGCTTATTGAAAATTACAGTAAGAATACAGGAAATGTTAGGGGAAGGATGCAACTCTGTTAAGACAATGCTTGCAATGCTGGTATGAATGTGATGAAGGTGCTGTACAGATTACTGTAACAGAACTTTAGCTTGCTGGATTGGGACTTTGTATGTGTATGTGGTTATGGTTATTGTGTCAACCGGTTTGGTACAAAGATATTTTATGATTTATTTGTATTGAAGGCAAGCATGCTTTCATTGCTGTCATTTCGGCTTGATGCTGTGACAGGGCTAGCCACCTGACAGTGTAAACCTTGGCTCTAGAAGATTGTCAGTGTTGAAGTGACACACCAAACCGTATGTACAAAATGGAAAAAAGGTGTTATGGATGGATGGATCGATTGCATCAAAGTGCCAGTGTATGATGCTGGCAAATTGTTGTAGGTGCATTATTTATGCAGCAGCAGGGATCCAGACAGAGGAAGGACAATTTTATCCACAAGTAGAATCACTTCTTCCTCACAGTGGTTAGGATATGCAGCAAATGCCTTTTTTGGAAAAGGGGGATCCAAACAAGCCTGAGAGAAAAAAGACCTGGAACCAAGTGGTTATGGATATAAATGCTGTTGGTGGAAGGAACCATACATTAACACAGAAGAGGGACAACGATATGGTATGAAGAGGGACAATGATATGGTATGATGGTAGGACAAGCTAGACCAAAGGCAAGGCAGAATGCATTTGTCAGTAGCAGTACCATGGGGGACCCGCCTACACTTATCCCTTTAATACCTGATTAGGTATACCACCTCTCTATTCCTGGTGGTGATTCTCTCACAGATAACAACAACAGTGGCATAATTAGAGGTGTTGTGGACACTGGCTACTCCCCATACCTGCATATAAACAGAGATCTCAAAGGAAGGTTGGTTAAACACCAGTAGTATATATATATTTAAAACATTGAATGCTGAAATGGAGGCGAACCCTCCAGTTCTGCATATAAATACAATGAACAAAGTGTGCACCTTACAGAGCATACACTAGTGAATGACAGTATTTCATTAGTAATATATTCAATTAATTCTTTACAAGATCTACAACAGAAACAGCAGAAACAAACATTTCCTCTATGCTAATAAATTTAGAGGATATCTCATATAAACCAATGAAAAATTAGACTATTTATGAAACTTGTCAAATGTATCCATTCTCCATCTTCACTTAGGCAGGTAAACTTTCCTTTCTTTTAGTGTTATTAGTTATTTATGTATTTACTAACTCATACTTTGTCAACAATGTAAGTCAAGTGGTCCAGGGACTCTTTTCAGCCTAAACTCAGGAAGTAAAAAAAATGCATTTAGGAATACAAAAAAAAAGGCAATACTGCCATAAAGGCATTTGATAAAGATTGCAAGTTTAGTTAATTTCTGGATGTGACAGTGAGTATGTAAAACATTAGACAACATTTACAAGAATGCATTCATTGTTAAGACTAAAATATACAAAGTCAAATTTATTATAAAAGCAGAATAGTGTATATGCATATTACATAGCTCACAGTATTGTAAATTATTGCTGTACTGAAATACTCTAGGAATCAGCTTGCAGACTCTTACATAGTATAGACATTAATTTGAAATATTTACAGATGCCTGCTATTTTAATGATGGATATTGTGACAAAAGGAGATACTGCAAGCCCATCTATCTGGAGTTTTGTAAATAATTATATGTCATTTGTGAATATCAACATGAGTCATATGCTTGTGTTACAAATGTATTAGAACTGTATGACTTATAAGATGGTTTGTACAGACATGAGTGCTGAAGAGATATGTTGCAGAGTATGCAGCTTAGAGATGTGTCCACAGTGTACCCTACCAGAAGAGAACAGAAATGTACGTAAACTATTGTAAACATATAAATGTATATATTTTAACAGTGGAAACTGGAACATAGAGGGTTAACTTGAAAAACTTCAGAAAATAGTTGAAATTAAATTATTTTATAATTGAGCCATAAAATATGGTTTCACTTCAGCAAGGGGACAGGATGTCTAAATCTCAGGAGTCTTCTGCTTTGTTTTGTAAGTGTTTTATTATTTTATGTCTTCCAGCAGCTGCAAACATCTGAGGGTTATGTATTTTTCACATGTAGAGTCTAAAAGCTGGTAGTTTCCAGCAATGGGGGGTTAGCTTGGGAACTAAATTTAAATGACAAAAAGTGATGTCATCCTGCAAGCTGCCCCAGCAGTAATATTTGAGATATCAATTTAAGAACTGTGTGTGTGTGTGTGTGTGTGTGTGTGTGTGTGTGTGTGTGTGTGTGAGAGAGAGAGAGAAAGAGAGAGAGAGAGAGAGAGAGAGAGCGAGTGCATTCTACATTTTGACTTTGACTTGACAATATCAACTGAAAGACCCACTCACCGCATCTGTCTTGTCTGGCTCTGTAAATAAGTTAACTAGGGTTTAGTAATTCTCTTAGAATTGGACAGGAATATAGTGAAGTATAGCTTAGATGTTTTCTTTATTTATTTGAGTTACTGGCCTGTAATGTTGTGTTAAATATTTCCTGATGTAACTGTGATTATTTACTGAGTATTTTCTTGTTCTTTTATTATGTATTATTAAATATATTTAAACCTATCACTGTGGCTGATCTGTGTAGAGACATATTTATGTTCTGATAGTACAAGCATATGTATTTGGTGACACTGTGTAGGCCACTCCTAATAGCCTTGATCTTGGTCAAACTACCATTTGGGTTAATAATAACATTACATACTAAGATTGGATACCCTTTGTTAAAGGCCTTAAAGTAGCTGGTGAAGAGTTGGCTGGTGGCAGTGATAACTACCTTGTAGTCTGGGCAAAAGGGGGCATAGCTAGTAAACCTGTGCCATCATTTCCCAGGTGAGTGTGTGTGTGTGTGTGTGTGTGTGTGTGTGTGTGTGTGTGTGTGTGTGTGTGTGTGTGTGTGTGTGTGTGTGCGTGTGTGTGTGTGTGTGTGTGTGTGTGTGTGTGTGTGTGTGTGTGTGTGTGTGTGCGTGTGTGTGTGTGTTTGTATATAAATGAAATCTCAAATAGTGTGTGTATCAGCTACTTGGGCAGGAACATGAAGCACTGGTTAGACAGAGAGAGTGCTGGAGGTCTTGGCTTGGCTACTCAGCTGAGATCTCAACTCTATAGCTGTGCCAGTGTGTAGTCTAGACTGACTGTGGTCTCTGTGTGCTCTTAAGGGAAATTGCACTTGATGCAGAGAGCTGCATCTGGAAATACTGTGTGTGTAACTTGTCATCCTCCCAGTGTGTATGTCTCCCACTGTTGCCAGTGGTGAGAATTGTGGCTACTCAATTACTGGGCGAGTGGCAGGGTGTCAAATATATGATTACTGAGTAGAAAACAGTGAGATGATATTAAGGACAATATGATAGAATCACGAGGCTGACAACATTCAAAAATGTAGTTGGGAACATAGTTTGGGATTAAAGCTTTAGGAAACCACTTTCTATCACATCCATTAGCATTCAGAGAACCCTGAAGTTTTGAGTTTTCTTGCAAACATTTTGATAGCAAATACTACTGCTCTGTCGCTGCAAAACTTATATCCATTAAATTACATTTTTGCATAAAAGGTACAGAATGAGGATGTGGAGTTCTGAAATAGATCTGAATATACAGTTGTATGAAACTAATATGGCAGCAGTGTCTGAAGATATCTGTTTATTTTTATTAAGTAGCATATCTAAAACTGCCACAGATGCAATGTTTGCTCTGATGGTATTTATGGAGAAGTATAGAGAAGGTCAGAAGGAGTTGTATTGTGTCTTTGTGGACTTAGGGAAAACATTCCCTAGGGAGAGTTGTGATATTGTATGAGGAAATCAGGAGTGGCAGAGAAGTATGTAAGAGTGGTACAGGATATGTATGAGAGCAGTGTGACAGTGGTGAGGTCTATGGTAGGAGTGATGGATGCATTCCAGGTGGAGGTGGGATTACATCAAGGACCAGCTCTGAGCCCTTTCCTATTTGTAATGGTGATGGACAGGTTGAAGGAAGACATCAGACAGGAGTCCACATGGACTATGATGTTTGCAGATGACCTTGTGATTTGAAGTGAAAGTATGGAACAGGTTGAAGAGGCCCTGGAGAGTGGAGATATGCTCTAGAGAGGAGATGAATGAATGTCAGCAGGACTAAGACAGAATATATGTATGAAAATAAGAGGGAGGACAGAAGAATGGTAAGAATGCAAGGAGAAGAGTTGGTGAACTTGTTTGAGTTTAAATACTTGGGATCAACAGTTCAGAGTAATGGTGAGTGTGGAAGAGAGTGCAAGCAGGGTGGAGTGGGTGGAGAAGAGTATCAGGAGTGATTTATGACAGATGGGTACCAGTAAGAGTGAAATGGAAGGTCCACAAGATGGTAGTGAGACCAGCTATGCTATATGGGTTTGGGACGATGGCACTGACAAAAAGGCAGGAGTTAGAGCTTGAGGTGGCAGAGTTAAGGTGGCAGAGTTACAGATGTTAAGATTTGCATTGGATGTGACAAGGATGGACAGGTTTAGAAATGAGTATATTAGAGGGTCAGCTCAGGTTGCACGGTTTGGAGACAAAGCCAGAAAGGTGAGATTGGTTTGGTTTGGACATGTGCTGAGGAGGGATGCTGGGTATATTGGGAGAAGTATGAAAAAGTTATAAACTCCAAATACCAAAATAAAGTGACAGGAGAAATAAAATATGAGTCAAAGTTACAAGCAAAATCCCCAGTCACTCACAGCTGCAGGCAATAAAAGTCTCCTGTTTTTAAACACAAATCCAGTGTAGAGTCAAATCCAGTAAAAACTCACAACTGTAAGCAATAAAAGTCTCCAGGTATTAAACACAAATCCCGTGTAGAGTCAAATTCAGTAGAAAATAATGATCCAATGGCGAAGTAGTATCAAAGATTTAATAAAAAGTGAGCGTTTTCACTGTACACCTGACCGCTTCATCAGACACCCATCTTACACTGATGAAAGCATTTATGTCCAAGCTGAAAAATGAAGTGTGAATGAACTAGATGGCTGATCATTTGAGACAGCAAGCTATGGATTGATTATATTTCTGTTTTTTACCCTCTCCACACTCAGCCCAATCAGGCCACATAGTACTCATTCAGATGTCGTGCCTTGGACATCACCAGATCCTTCTTCCAGACTGTCACCAATGTAACCATAGTGAAAAGAGGGTCTAAAATTTCTTATGAATTTAATCTTAAATGTGCACACGTGTAATACCCAAAGAACAAGATATCCCATCAGGGGAACATGAAACAGTACTGAGAGCAATCATGTACATGCCAGCTGGACTGCTATCCCTAGTCCAAAAACTCCACCCAGCTTACTGGCATTTGTAGTTCAACTTGGTGGACAATGAGGAGTGATCTGAGTCTGTTCCCATGCCAGGACCTTAAAGCAGCCCACCTCCTAGTCCTCTCACATGCCCAGTCTGACATAATCTTTCACTATGATGTCTGGCATCTAACAGAGCTTACATGGCGCTCCATCCAACAAGTCTACTTCCCCCAGGATAGATATGCCCATACTTGCCTGCCTAAGACATCAAGTGCCTAAGCCAATAACTGAAATTAGGTCCCTTGGTGGTAGTCAGGGCTTTAGTTAACTACACTATTGGCAAAGCAGTATAGTTTAAAGAGTCTCTTGTTACGGTTTTATTTTTCTCATCACTGTTCTCTTTCAGGTTTACTTTTTGAAATGGTATAGGGAATAAAGTATTTTAACCTTTTGAGGATTTTTCTGTATGTATTCTTTTTTGGAAGGGGTATGGTAACATTAAAGTTGTGATCGTTTTTTTTTTTTATCTTGCAAACTATTTTTGTGACAGCCGATGATAAGCAGTACATTGCATGGAGATGTAGCACTTTGAAGTAGCAGTGGATTGAAGAAGATAAATAGACTGGAGGTCTATATGAATTGTCTTAGACACTAGAATGATTTAAGGAACTTTGACAGTCAGCCGAAAAAAAAATATATATATATATAGGGGTCCAACACAGCAGACTGAGGAAGCATGTGGCAAAGTAGAATCATGTAACTACTCTGTGTTTAACTGGAATTTAGTATAATGTAATGTAAGCAAATGGAGTTTTTCACCTCAGGTATCTGCTGAAAATCAGTATTTCCCAGTCGGATTTTCATGGTATATATATATATATATATATATATATATATATATATATATATATATATATATATATATATATATACATATATATGTATGTATTTATAAGCAAACAAAAAAGATCATGCTTTCATTGCCACATAATTTCATATACTGCGTAATAGTTAGAGAGTAAGTAGTTATAGCGCAGACAGGCAAATTATAGATACAAAAGATATGCAGGCAGATTCAATAAACCCTAGATGCACCATGCTGTGCACATGGTAGTGCACTGTTTTGTATTCAGTAAGTGGTTCTACACAGTGTATAGAGCCATACAACCACAGTAAACACTGTGGCATGCTAATTACAACATAAGCTGCTGAATTGTATGCTAATCAATCAATCCAAGAGGGAGGAGCTATTCAACAAGCTATAAAGTGACCATGTGGACTCACTGTTGGTTTTCCCTGCAAATTCCAAAACCTATTAAAGTATAGCCATGGAAAGGAGTCTACACAGAAAGAATGTTGGGGGCTGCTGTTGCTTTAATTCATGTGCTTGTGCAATAGGCTGAAGTCTATGCTGCTACTGCTGCTAATAGACCACGGCCAAGAAGAAGAGTTTTCAGACCCCAGTTAACTTATCACAATCTGTATGAGCTGGAAATTATAGATCACTACAGGGTGAATAGAGACACAATACAGGAACTCTGCAACCTCTGTCGTACTCAACTCAGACCCAAGCAAACTGAGGGGGACCCATACCTGTGGAGACAGAGGTATGTGTAGCATTTAGAATTTTAGCTACAGAAACCTTTCAGAGACCAACAGAGGACATGCTGGGGGTGTCACAGGCATCAGCATCCAGATACTCAATCACTTTCTGAATGCTATGCTCCAACATGCCAGAGACAAAATATATTTTCCCAGTACTCATGAGGACAGGGCCACAAATATGCAAGAGTTCTATCCTATAGCACACTACCCTGAGATACTGGCTGCCATAGATTGTACACATATAGAAATCATGATACCACCTGGGAACAGGGAGGGATCACATAAAAAGAAAGGGTTTCTACTCCATTAACTATCAAGTCATGTGTAATGCTAAAGGAATCATCTTGAATGTGTTTGTGCTGGCAACCCAGGCAGTTTCCTCGAATTACATATTTAACACACCTCCCAGCTGAATCAGATGTTCAGTAGGGATGATATCCTAAAGAGTCATTTACTGGGGGATGCTGGTTATGCACTAAAACAATGGCTGATTACATCCATCAGAAATGCACACACACCATAATGAGGCAGACGCTCAAACCAGAAGTATCATACGACGTGTGTTTGGGCTGCTGAAGTTGTGGTTTTGATGTCTAGATAAATGTGAGGGGGGCCTCCATGTACATGTACTGAAATTTTCACTGTCTGTGCCATGCTTCACAACACCATCCTGAGAAAACAGCTTCAACAGAATCAACAAAGGGAAGGGGCAGACATCCAACCAACACTGGCAAGGTCACCACAGCCACATGCAGGTGAAGATTCAGAGGGGCACTAGGAGTTGCTGTGGGTGTAGGAAGATATAGGTGTTCATAGGTTCATAGGTTGGTACTAGGCTATCAGTCCTAGGGCCTATACAAGCCTAGCCATAACAATTCCCTGGATATTTCTTCCCACAATATTTACTTCCCTGGACCCCTGTCTAGCAGAGCAATGTGACCAGGGTGAATTTCCTGTGTCCCATCCAATCTTCAAGGTTCCTTTTGAAGAGGGCCAAGGAGATGCTCTGTATGGGCAGTCTATTCCAGAGTATGGGGTGTCTCTGGGTCAGGAACCTATCCCTCCAGCATGTTTTGTTCATTGGGATGACAAGGTTTAGATCCCTAGAGCATGACAGATTGGGATTTCTTTAAGTGGAGCATGTCCAACAGCTCTGGGTTTGACATGGCCTTGTATGTTAAGCAGAGGTCACCTCTGAGTAGACGATATGCCACAGAGTATAGCTGGAGTTTTTTTAGATGGTCAGCATAAGGCATCTGCTTTAGGCCTGTGATTCCTTTAGTGAGGTATTTCTGCGGCCTTTCCAGCTGTTGCAGCTGTCTTGTGAGGTACATACCAAATGGGTTGTTGTACTCTATAATGGGTCTAATGAGGAATGAGTACAGTGGGACAATGATCTCCTTTTTTCTGGATGAAAAGCCCTTAGTGATGAGTTGTGCCACATAGAAGGATTTTCTGACTGTTGTGGCTATGTTTATCAAAGGTGAGAACACTGTCCACCTGTGTCCCCAAGTCTCTCATCACACTTTCGGTGTTTAGTGTACTGCCATCTATGTGGTAATTAATGGGTACATGTTTTTTCCCAAAGGGGATAACTATACATTTCTTGGTATTAAGCTTGAGCCCATGGCTCTGGCACCAAGCATCTGTTTCTGTAAGGCAGTTTCGTAGAATATCCACATCATTTGGGGATTCAATAATGGCTCCCAGTTTGCAGTCATCTGTGAACTTTGTTAGCCAGAGTCCCTTAGTGTTGGCCTGTACTTCAGAGAAGTAGATGCCAAACAAGAGTGGTCCCGGGACTGAACTATGAGGTACTCCACTTGTCACTTGTCTGGAGCTGGATTTGGAGTCAGCTACTTTTACAGTCTGGGTTCTGTCAGTAAGCCAACTGGCAACCCATTGAGTGATGTAGGGATTTATGCCCAGCTTAGTAAGTTTATCTATGAATCCAGAGTGGGGCGTGGTGCCGAAGACCTTGGTGAGGTACAGATAGGCTGTGTGGACTGCCCTACCCTTGTCCAAAGCTCTGGAGACTGATTCGAAGAAGTCAATCAGGTTCAGAAGACCAGATCAGCCCTTCACAATCCCAAACTGGGTGGGGTCCAGTGTTTGAAGATTGCCAATGTCTTTGTTTATAAGATCAATGATAATGCATTCCATGCCCTTGCAGATCATGCTCATCAGATTGATGGGATGGTAGTTCCCTGGATCCAAGGTGGATCCCCCTTTGTGGAGTGGGATAACTGCAACTGTGTGCCACTCAGTGGACATGATGCCTGAGGTGAGGCTATGATTAAACATGACACTTATGTGAGGTGCAAGTTCATTCTGTAGTTCATGTAGTACACAGCCCGGGATGTCATCTGGTCCCATGGATGCTGTATTCTTAGCTTTGGAGATTGCAGTTTCTACCTGTGTGGCCATGATTACTGGAATTTGGCAATCTTTTGGTATTGAGATGGACCCTTTAGAGGTGAGAGGGGGGTGAAGTTGGCACTAAATCAATCTGCCAGGATATTGGCAATATACTTGGGATCAGTATATTTAATGCCATTCTGTTGTAGCTCAGAGCAGATCTGAGCATTGCCATTTAGGTTCTTGACATAACTATAGAATGCTTTGTGGTTGTCTTTGGAATCTTTGGCAATTTTATTTTCATAACTAGCTTTGGAAGATTTTATGAGTGATCTCAGCTTCTTATTGAGGTTGGTAAGGGAGTTTTTTGAATCCTGGGATTTTCCTCTTTTCTGCAACAGTTTCTTCCTTCTGTTGTATAGTTTGTTTATGGCAGGGAGCAAAACAAATCGGTCGCTATGGGTAAAGTGCCTCAGATGAAGTGCAAAATCAAAATCCAAGAAAACCCTCTTGAGGCACAACACGACAATAAGAAGCTGACCTTTTATTGAACACTTAAACGACACGGAACTGAAGATAAAAACAATAAAGACATTCAGTAAGTGCTTTCACATTCCCTCGAATGCTTCATCAGACTGCTGAATAAACCAAACCATTTTCACATTTAAATATCAGTACAGCCTCATCATCTATCACTCATCATTGTATCATGCATTGTGATGTCAGTGCTTAATTAATTAAAATCTAAATTGTTTTGTTAAAGTATCAAAGATTCATGCTTTGAAACAATTTTCAACATTAAAAAACAAATGTTTGGTTAAAAGTAGAAGCATAAATTAATAATAAATATAAGTCTCATACAGCTTGAAAAATAGGTTTAAAAGTGTGTTTTAAAAAATATATTTCAGGATCACAAATCAAAGAAACAAATTCTCATTATAAAGTAACTGTGACTAAAACATAAAAATGTCCTAGAAAATGTTATATATAACTACCCTGAATATAATAAATAAATAGATATTGGTAAAAATCTCTTCTATATTAATAAATATGTCTGAAAAAATACATCCAATGCAATATAAATATATGGTAATATTGATGTTTATTTTCTCTCACTATCAAGAAGGGTTTCATAGAAACCCTATCATTTAAACCAGATAATCTGTCTGCTTGTAACCTCATAATCCATCTTGTCTCTCTTTGTTCAGTGTAATTCCTATGATCACCTAGCCTAATATTTTTATATACTAACTCAATGACTGTAGACTTAAAATTATATGTCTAGCTAGAGCATTACTGTCATCTTCCCTGTTGATGGCGTAAACATGTTCTCTGACTCTTTCTCATAGGGTCCTGTTTGTCTTACCTACATAGAAACACCTGTATTTTGTGCAGACAGCTAAATATATTAAATCCTGTGACCTGCAGTCTGCATAGATAGAAAAGTTATATGGTCTTCCACTATCAGGATGAATAAAATTGCAGTTGGACATGTAGCTACATTGGTTGCATGCTCTGCAAACAAAAGTCCCTCTCCTATCAGATACTAACTGTAATTTATTCCTTCTCTCATAACACAATAATCGTTTCAGGGATTTTGTGTTCTTATAAGTGAATCTAGGAATATCACCAATGAGTTGTTGTAGTTTATCATCAATGGTGAGGATGTTCCAGTTCCTATGGAAGATCTCCCTGATCTTCTTATTATTATTAGTGTATGGTATCACTGGCCTATGGGGCTTTAACACGGTTTTTGTTCTTTCATTTTGGGAGCCTGCCTGTCTGCATCTATATAGTATGGTTTGCCACTTACCATCCTACCTGTTGCCTCTTCCTGATGTAAACTCCTCATTTCATTTAACATATATCCTCTCTCTTGTTTATGGCAGGGGACAACCAGATTGGCTTTTCCTTTTTTTGGAGGACAGCATCTTAGTTCTATTTGGGATGACACGATTCATGCATGAGTGGATGTGCTCGTACAGTGCCTTAGTGTAGGATTCATAGTCGAACTTTCAGCTTCTGTCTGCATGGGTGTCATGAGGTTTATCACTTCTGACTTCAGTAGCATGAAGTTGGCTTTGGAGCAGTTTTTTACAGAGGTTTCCTTACTGGGGGTTGCGGGTGGGATGTGGATGTCAAGGATGATTAGCTTATGGTCAGACCTGACCAATGAGGGGGTGACCACTGGTGTGGAGCATCTATTACCCATGTTGGTAATGACCAGGTCTAGGATATTTGAGTCTCTGGTGGGACAATGGATTAGTTGATCCAGGGCATTGGAATTTATGAATTCCAAGAACCATTGGAAAAGGTGTTGGTACCCGAGTAGTTTTCCCAGTTAATAGCAGGGTAGTTGAAATCACCAAGTATTAGGGTATTTGGTTGTATCTTAATATTTTCCAGTATGTTTAAAAAGGTGTAGTGAGAATCTTGTGGCATGGTGGGGGATCTGTAGCAAGCTACAATTTGGATTGCAGTCTTACTTAGTGTTAGTTGCACCTGGAGAATTTCAGATACATTGTGTTGGCCAACTAGCCTGGAGGTGTGAATATCCTTGGTGAATATGGACACTCCTCCACCTTTAGTGTTTCGGTCTTGGTTTGGTGGCTGAAAAGTGTGGTAAGAATTATAGCCTGGTATTGCAGGGGTGCTCTCTGTTGCCTTGAACCAGGTCTCACTTACTGCACAGATATCGATGTTCTCCATTTTTAGGAGTGCCTTGAGAGTGCATTTTGAGGTTTAGACTTCTAGCATTGAGTAGCATTACCTTCAGATTTTGCATGCTTGTATCTGTTATGGTGGTGGTTTTGTGCTTTGAACCTTGCCTAAAAAGGCACTATAGGGGTGGCAAGAGCTTTAGTTGGTAACCTGATTCCCAGGGGTGACAGGTGCAGACCATCTCTGGCAAAGCATCATAGTTTGTCGATCATGTCATCCCAGGCAGACAAATACTGGATCCCCTTTGAATGACACCAGAAGCTTAGCCAATTTTTGAAGTCAATCATTTTGTCCTTATACTGTGGTATCATTCTGGGTGAAGGCAGGATGCTACTCAGGGCTAGGGTCATACCTGCCTGGGCCACATGATCCGAGAGCTCTTCCATGTCTCTTTTCTTGTAGTCCAGGGAGGTACATCTCAAGTCATTCACTCCAACATGGACAATGACAGAGTCGTATTTGTACTTGTTGTGGAGTGACTTGAGTGCATGCATTATGTGGTGGATGCTGGCACCCGACAGGTAGCTGACTGTAATTTTCTCCTTGTTCAGCCTGCTGAGTGGGACATCAGTGTGCCTGAGTATAGAGTCACCTATATCTAAAGTGTTGGGTACATTGTCTTGCCTTAGGGGCTGTTGTTGGGTGGCACACTGGTGTTGTGAGCTATGTGTCACTTTGGTTGTGACTGGTGTTTGTTTGCGTTTCAGCTTCGGAGGTCCTTGTTGCTTGGGCAGGTTAATGTTAAGGGCCTCCGCATGTATGGGTTTAGTGTTGCTATGTGTGGGTGTTGATGGTGTGGGTTTGAAGGGCTATGTGTTGCTTGAGGTGTAGTGCAGGTTTTAACCTTCTCCTCTTGACTGTCTAGCAGAATCTTCGCTGGAGAGAGCTTTGCTTCCAATTTGGCTATGTAAGTGCATCTCTCACAGCTTGTAGTGTTGGGTGGTAGGAGGAGAGGGTTGTCTGTATACATGAGGCAGTTCCTACATTGACCCATATGCCCAGATTCACCAGCCGGACAGGAGAAATCACCAGAAGCTGACCCTTGGACATGCTTGTTTAGGTGATTTTTTGGTAAAGTACAAGAGCTGTTTTCCCTTGCCTTTGTAAGGTACTTTACATTTATAGGTTATTTAGTGGTTACAATTAATTTCTCCTTATTAACGAAGAGAGTTGAGTGCTTGTATCAGTTTAAGGCTTCCTAGTGCTTTCTAGCAGGTTCTAGAGCAAGTTTTAGTCACAGGGGTTCAGATTTTTGTGCTACTACTGAGAAACCAGCTAGTTCTAAGGGAAAATTTGGAGAGCAGACTTTCTGGTACCTGTAATAGTTTAACTGTAGCCCCATGGTGCTGCACGATGTGAAATATGCACAAACACATGTGTTTTTAAGCCAGAAAGTTGAAAGGGATATAAATCAGCCCAAAATGGCTAATAAAATTACAATTTCAGAGCTGGAAACCATTCCTCTAGAGTTAGATAGGCAGTACAATGCTCACCACTCCCACTGGTAAGCAGTCAGACTTCCCTCCACCACAGCAAGGTTTGAATAGCTCTGAACACAGACAATAAAGTCCTGAAACCAGCAAAGCCTGGGGTGTGGACTATACTAGCTAGGAAAGGCAGGAAGGAAGCAAACACGATTGTATTTTTTTAAAAAACAGGCTAAACAATGCAGTAATTCAGTAAATAAACACAGAAAAGGCTAACACACTTGAGTGTGTAGCCCTAAACAGTAAATGCAATTAAAACTCTACAAAATTAGCAATTTAAAACTTTTTAAATTAAGCAAGGCAAGTACACAACTGAAACATGATTTAAGAGGCAGTAATACAGTACAATAAGTAGCTAGCCTGCATATACAGAAAAGTCTATATATACAGAAAAGCAGCTAAAACAACACTAAAACAATCCAGATGCAGTGCAACCTAGAGCACTTGAGTTGTAGCAATATTAAGGCAAATATGGTTTTAATAAATGCACTAAAAGATACTCTATATTTCCAAAATGTTTGAGAAGCACAGTCAGAACACAAGGATATTCAAGCAATTTTTTTAAGAAAGGGAGAAAGGAGGAACAGAAGGAAAGAAACTAAGTAGGTTGGCCTTCTGAGATATTCTCTCTGTATTAGGTAGAATGAGCTAATGACACTAGACTGGGAGGAGTGTCCAAGATCAAATTTAGAGTAGGGGCAAGCAACTGCAAGGCCAGCAGGTATAAAGACAAAATGCCAATAGGGAGGGACAGTGGAAAGCTATTTTAGGCAGAAAACACTACAGAAATGTTTATCACAGCAGAAAACCAGCAGTGAGCCAATAGCTATGAAATACAGTACAAGTATGCAGTATACAATAACATTGCTATAAATATCTAGAATAAACAATAAATACTAAACATAAGCAAAAAAACAGGCTAATTATTGCTATATGTGCAAAATATACCCTTGCATTGGCTAAGAGGCAACACGTAGCACACTCACTCACCGCCTAAGTGGAACAAACCTTCATACTTGCACATACATATAGTAACATTGATGCTAGCCAACACTTGCAACCTTTACCTACCCATGTAATGGTTGTGTACTCCTAGCATCAGATGGGCTCAGCCCTGAACTAAAACTGTAGGAACTGCTGGATTTACAAGATAAGTGTTGAAATTGGAGTGTTAAAAGAGAATTGCATAATAATACAAATGAATGGCATATCCTTACATGTTGTTACTTGGTAATGTAAGGAAGTAAAAGGTGGGTGATTTATACAGTAATGACTTTAACGTGTGACGGCAGGGACTTACGTGAATACATGTCCTCTATCAAGTAATAGGCCTCGAGCATCAAAGATTGACACATTCATGCCTCTCAAAAGTACTGATGTTCAGTGAATGTTCTCAATTTTGCCTCATACTTTTGTACTGGAAAACCATTATAGAGAGAAATTAGAAAGTAATGAGACACATTTCAGTTTCAGACTTTATAACCCTCAGAAGATTCTTAAAAATACCGATGCAAAAAACTGTTCTGGTTATATTATCTGTCAAACTTTGTAAGACCAAACTATGTCAAATGTACAACATCACAAGCACAGATTTACTAAGTCAGCTATGCACCTGAGTAGCCAACACAAAGCTTATGTATCCCTGAATCCAAAAGAAAGAAAAGGATATGGCACATTTATCATTGCTTGCACAGGGTGTTGTTGGGGGGGGTGGCAGGAAGCCTAGACTAACACAAAAGGTAAGTGAGTGTGCATGAGTAAGAAAGAGAAACAGGCAGACATATGGATAAAGTAACAAATGGCAACTGATACAGGATAAGCTATAAGCCTCATGGATGAACCATGTAACTGTTGTGTGTGTGTGTCTATATGGGCCCTCCAGGTGAAATTAGTGTGTGAGTGTATGCAAGAACACAGACAAGCTCTGTGCTAGCTCTACATCTTGGTAAGTAGGTGTGAGCCATACATGGTAGAGGTGACAGTTCATTGTTGTCATACCCAACCATGAGAACTAGCTCTGCCAGGAGTTGCACTGGCATGTCCATGGCCATGATCAGATGGACTGTCGGTACCTGAATGTGATTGATGTCTGTTGGATGAGCTCTCCTTGTGAGGATGCCCCTGACCATGACTCCATGGCCTGCCACATCTGGGTGTGGACACCTCAGTCACTGATGGAGCAGTGGAAGTACTGCTACTACAGGAGTGTAATTGAGCATGGCCACATTGGCTAACATCAGATGATGTGGCTGCCATAAGCCCACATGGATGCAGTCTCCCTCCCAGCAGACATTCCTTTACAGACACTGCCTGTTCCAATGTGTCATTTATCTAATCCATTGAATTGGAAACACAGCAGAGGTAGTTGAATGTCAGCCTGTGCCACATCTACAGCCCTAAGCATTTCTCTGGAGGTCTTATCAGAATATGCCTGCACCTTCATGATGTCCCTAAACATATGTTGAGTGGCATGGGAAGACATACCTGGATCCGGTGGAGGATGGACAACAGGCCTCCTCCAACCACCCCTAATAGCCATCTTGTGTGGCACATTGCCCACACTTTGGCTATGACCAGTGTCAACAGGCACTGAAGCCACAGTAACCACACTACCCTGATAGAGTGCCTCACCCTCCACCTATCCAATATCTGAGGGATCACTGGAATGGGTTGGCATAGGCCTACTGGCTGTGTCTGATGGAATTACAGGGGATGACGGAATGTCAACCTCAGTGTCAGATTCAGCTTCTGCACCCCCAATGTGTCTCTGGTTGGCCATCATCATCAGAGTCTGTCAATACTCTGACATCTGGTGGTAAGAGTCTCACACTTCCACTGTCAGCATCACCTGTGATAATAAGCAATAAACACAGGAAAGAAATTAATACCTACACTACTGTAGTCCAAGATATGCTAACAAACTAATAGTGGTGTCACTATGACAGACAGTAAAGCAATACACAAAACAGTTCTGACACCCGCATCACAAAATAAATATTTCTTTGAACTTCTCATCAGTACTGACCTAAAAATGTTTGGCTTACCACATGCAGATGATTACAGGCTTCCAATGGAGGATGGTACTGGAAGAAGTTAAGCAAAATGTCAGGACACCATCATCACAATTAACAGTAACACAGCGGGTTAAAACTTTTTGCCCTTTATATGTCCATTAAAGATACTTTTAACAAGAACCTGGATAATACTTCCACATCAACCCAATGTGTAATCAACCAGAATATGTAGTTAACGTTATCAATCTACAACTATCCCCCCAAAAAATAATTTATGATAAACATAACTTTAAGCATCACTGTCAATATTTTACTATACAAGAGGTATTTAACAATTGAGATAGGTAAGCCTACCTGGAAGCTTTTCCTGGGACACAGTTGTCTTCCCTAAAACAACAGCACCAACATCAATGACATGCTGTTGTGCACTTTCCAGTAAGATGTTTGGATCCCTGACAGTGGACAGCAATTCTTCATTTGTTGTCAGTGATGGCTGTGTAGTAGGCCACCTGAGTAGCCATCCATTCATGGGTCACTGCAGCTCCTCTCCTCTGGGCCGATGAAATCATGTCAGTGGACCTATGGCGTACCTGATCATATGTCCTGAACTGGCCATCTACTGCATTCATATCATCCAATATCTGCTGCCAAATTTGTATTCTGCCAGAATGTGTGTGTGTGTGTGTGTGTGTGTGTGTGTGTGTGTGTGTGTGTGTGTGTGTGTGTGTGTGTGTGTGTGTGTGTGTGTGTGTGTGTGTGTGTGTGTGTGCATAAAAACAGATCTTTCTTAGGTGCAAATAAATCCCAAAAGTAATATCTTCTTCTGTGTTTTCCACATAAATAAGTCTTCAAACCTTCAGGTCCCCTGGCTACACAGTTCCCTTTTTATAGTGTAGATCCAGGGCTATGAGCATAGTGAAGATGGAAATGAGCTATGAACTCATTAGCATGGCTGAATCTTAAATACTTGGGTCCATGTATCTAGTGTAAACATAGTGCAGGCACTCCCTCAGTGTTTGTTGCTAATGGATTGGAACTGTGAATGATTAGTGTTGGGAGAAGGAAAACATACCAACAGTTCAGACTCCCTCACCACCAGTGGGTGTATCAGCCAGGTTAGACTTACAAATGTAGAATTAATTATATAAAAGTTTTAAATGTAAGTAAGCAGCACACATTTCGCAGTTTCTGTTCAGAAAAATCCAGCCTCCTCTTCATTTCTTGACAGCTGTATATTATTGTGATTTAATATCCTCACACATTTTTAGGACAATAATACAGAATGCCTTACAGACTGCATGTCTCAGATTACTGGTCAGATAAGGCAAGCATGAGCAATAAACTCAGAGAGCAGACAGAGCTGTATGCATGCAAGTAATAGTCATAAATGGTTGTGTGATCACTCAGTGCACTGCATCTGAAATGAATACATATGTAAACAACTGTCATATGTTTTGTTAATACTGTGGATGATGTTGCATTTACATCTCTGCACAATGATTTTTATTCTCTGCTGAAAAGCTATTTCTGTGGCAAAGAGTGATAAGACACCCTTACTGTGTTTTGAAGGTTCATTGGAGCGAGAGTTCACATCCAGACCTGTTTTGTAGTGTTGTTTATTTTAGAGATTTCTTTTCTTCCTTTTTGTAATTTTCTTTTTCTTTCTTTCTTTCTTTCTTTCTTTCTTTCTTTCTTTCTTTCTTTCTTTCTTTCTTTCTTTCTTTCTTTCTTTCTTTCTTTCTTTATTTCTTTTTTCTTTCTTTCTTTCTTTCTTCCTTTCTTTTTTATTATGCCAGTATTTGTGTGGTGCACAGCTTAGCACAAAGAGAAACACAATGAATATCATGTTTAACTGCGCTTATCTCATTTGAGCAATGCTTAGCAGTGCACAAACTTGGACTACTGGCCCACACAGGAAACAGACCAAACACTTGCAGATAGGAAGCAGGCAGTCAAATATTTCAAAATGGATACATTCTATTAATTCTGTTGTGCAGAGTGCAAACACACTAAATGGCCTTGTGTGGTTGTTGCACAGAAGTTAAGAATTAATAGGGAATTATGCAACTGTTGTTTCTATTCCTGTGGCAGTATGTATAAGTGTAGGGCTATAATACAGATGTTCCTGGATTCTAATACAGGAAGTGTGACATATTTTTGCAGTTATGACAGTTCAATTTATAGTAATGAATGGGGAAATATCCAATTGCTGCATTAATATTCCTGTGGCAACAGGTGTAAGTGTATGACTGCTATACACATGGTCTTAGGTTCTAATACTGGAAATTCCAGACATTTTTACTGTTGTTCATTTCACATTATATTAAATATCACTGATAACACTTTATACATAATTGCAAATAGTGGTGCTAATATGAATAATACGTATGATGGATAAGACACACTTACTGTGTTTTGAAAGTTCAGATGTATGACTGAGGGTGTACTGTCTACTATGTTTCTATAAATATTATTCATCTATCTGGACTTGGATAGCCTTCACACTTAAATAAGATATATATACTTGCTGTATTCAACTGGACGTATAAGAGAATTTAAGTACCTTTATCTGCACTTTTTTTTCAAAAACATAGAGTATTTAAATTGATTCTAACTGTGTGTTGCAGGAATATTAACTGAACTGGAAGTTAGTCAGTGTTTACTGAATTTTGTTATTTGCTAGTAATTACAGGTGTGGGGGTAGCCACATTCTTTGATTTCCTGTCCTTGCCTATTTAAATGGTACAGTGTGAAATATTTTCTGCTTAAAAACCTCAGCTTTGGCCGGCTAAGAACTTGCTGTATTCAACTGGACGTATAAGAGAATTTAAGTACCTTTATCTGCACTTTTTTTTCAAAAAATACAGTATTTAAATTGATTCTGTTTGTTGCAGGAATATTAACTGAACTGGAAGTTAGTCAGTGTTTACTGAATTTTGTTATTTGCTAGTAATTACAGGTGTGGGGGTAGCCACATTCTTTGATTTCCTGTCCTTGCCTATTTAAGTGGTACAGTGTGAAATATTTTCTGCTTAAAAACCTCAGCTTTGGCCAGCTAAGAACTTGCTGTATTCAACTGGATGTATAAAAGAATTTAAGTACCTTTATCTGCACTTTTTTTCAAAAAAATACAGTATTTAAATTGATTCTAACTGTGTGTTGCAGGAATATTAACTGAACTGGAAGTTAGTCAGTGTTTGCTGAATTTTGTTATTTGCTAGTAATTACAGGTGTGGGGGTAGCCACATTCTTTGATTTCCTGTCCTTGCCTATTTAAGTGGTACAGTGTGGAATATTTTCTGCTTAAAAACCTCAGCTTTGGCCGGCTAAGAACTTGCTGTATTCAACTGGACGTATAAGAGAATTTAAGTACCTTTATCTGCACTTTTTTTTCAAAAAATACAGTATTTAAATTGATTCTAACTGTGTGTTGCAGGAATATTAACTGAACTGGAAGTTTTGACTCTGCTCTTCAAATCTTAGTGGCCTTGAAACTGCCCACCCCTCTTGTAAATTTGTGTTTGGATACTCCTTCTGGGCCCATCTCATTTGCTCACTCAGCTGAGTGCAGTGAGATCATATTCTGATTTCAGGCACTCCTACTGTGTACAAAGAGAGCATCTGGGAAACAGGAAAAAAAATTAAGCTTGTTTCCTGCCTTTCCTGTTAAGTGGTATAGACTATTTGTAGGCTTCTGAGCCCCCAAGCCCTTCTGTGTTGGAGGGAAGCCTTCTAGCTTAGTTTTTTTTCTTATAACTAGCCAGTTTTCTAGTTTCAGCACTCAAATCTGTTTCTTTGATCTCAGCACTTGTTCAGAAAAAAAAAAAAATGTCATCTGCTTTTACTGTACTTGTGTTTCTACCTACTTTATTTTACTTTTGCATCATCTTAAAAGTACTCAATTGTATTTATTACTGGTTGGTGTAACTCATTCTAAGCCTTTTGGTTTAAACACTTGGGCTTCGGACCAGTTTTGCACTGAGAGGGTTTGTGGTCTGCACTGTAGTGGCAGAACAGGTAGCTTACATCCTTTTAGGTTGGGAACTGCTGATTGAGGGCTCAGTGTCTGTTATTCTAAAAGTGTATTAATTCTGGTTTAAACACTTGGGCTTTCAGGCCAGTTATTTTACATTAAGAGGGTTCATGGTCTGCACTCTTGTGGGAGGAGAGGTTGGACTCTGCCCTTCTGAGCTGGGAATTTCTGGTTAAAGGCTTATAGTGCATGCATATCTGAACTGCTTCTTACTAAAGTTGGTGCGCCTTGTTTGCTGTGGCATAGACTGGATTCGGGCCTGCTGGATCTAGCTTTGTTTGTGTAACTTGAGCACTAATCCAGGCATTCTCTAAAGTATTCAATTGTATTTATTACTGCTTGGTAGTAACTTGATTAAAGTATAGCTATCATTCTAAGTCTTTTGGATTAAGCACTTGGGCTTCAGACCAGTTGTTTTACATTAGGAAGATTTGTGGCACGCACTGTGGTGGCAGGACAGGTAGCTTTCATCCTTCTAATTTGGGAACTGCTGATTGAGAGCCTAGTGTCTGTTATTCTTAAAGTGTATTAGTTCTGGTTTAGGCACTTGGGCTTCAGGCCAGTTATTTTACATTAAGAAGGTTCGTGGTCTGCACTCTTGTGGGAGAAGAGGCTGGACTCTGCCCTTCTGAGCTGGGAATTTCTGGTTAGAGGTTTATAGTGCCTGAATATTTGAACTGTATCTTACTGAAATTGGTACACCTTGTTTGCAGTAGCGTAGACTAGATCCAGGCCTGCTGAATCTAGCTTTGTTTATATAATTGTTGTTTGTTTGCTTGTTATTTCCCTGGAACGCTAATTCCACCTAATACACAGCTTCTCAGTGCTTCTGTGGATCACTAGTGATATCTGCATTGCTTACTGTACTTATTTCCTTGTTTCACTTGAAAGAAAGTTACTGTTTGTCGTTTTTGCATTTAAGTTACCTGTAACACATTGCACTTAAGTTACCTGGCACTTGCGCGCTAAAGCAATTATATAAGTCATCACTAAAAATTAAAAGCACTACACCCTCACTCCCCACTGGCTCTTGTTTTCAATTATTAAGGAATTCCCAATATTATTCTAGCATGTCCAAAGGTCAGTTGTCAATCTCCTCTCCGGTCCAGCTGGTGAATCTGGGAATCTTGAGGCAATGTTACAACTGCCTCGTGTACACAGACAACCCTCTCCTCCTCCTAACAAATTACAACACATGTGAGAGATGCAACCATATAGCCAAACTGGAGGCTAAGCTCTCTCAACTCAGTACTGGCATAACCAGTCAGGAGGAGAAGGAAACCACACTCACTACAATTCCAGTCTCACATAGACCTGCCATGACAGCAAACCAAACACATAATCACACAAAAACATACTCGGAGGCTCTAAATAAAGATCTGCCTAAGCAGCAGAGACCTCCAAAGCAGACACCCAAGCAACCGCTACCACAAAACAAAACACGTGCAACACATATCTCACAAAGCCAATGTGCTGAACAGTCACAGCCCTTAAGACTAAACAACACACCTGATACACTTGTAATAGGTGACTCTATCGTCAGGCACACTGACGTCCCGCTCACCAGGCTGAACAATGAGAGGGTCACGGTGAGCAGCCTGTCGGGCGCTAGGATCCGCCACATAACACAAGCACTCAGGTCACTCCAAGGCAAGTACAAATATGACTCAGTCATTGTCCATGCTGGTGTGAATGACCTGAGACGTACCTCCCTGGACTACATGAAAAGAGACATAAAGGAGCTCTCTGAGCATGTAGACCAGGCCGGTATGACCCTGACCTTGAGTAGCATCTTACCCTCACCAAGAATGATGCCACAATATGAAGACAAGATGATCAATTTCAACAACTGGCTTAAGTACTGGTGTCATTCAAAGGTTATCCAATGCCTGTCAGCTTGGGATGATATGCTCGACAAGCCACGATGCTTCGCTAGGGACGGCTTGCACCTGTCACCCCTGGGCTTTCAGATATTGGCAAAGGCTCTTGCTACCCCCATAGTGCCTTTTTTAGGCAAGGCTCAAAAGACAAACCCACCTCCATAGATATCACAAGGGATAAGAAACTAAGAGTAATGCTACTCAACGCCAGAAGTCTAAACCTCAAGATGCACGCACTCGAAACTCTCCTTAGCATGGAGAACATCGTTATCTGTGCAGTAACAGAAACCTGGTTCAGGGCTCCCAAGAGCACCCCAGCACTACAGGTTATACCTCATACCATTCTTTTCACCCCCAAAACTTGTACCGAATCACAAAAGGAGGGGGAGTATCGATATTCATCAAAGATACCCACAACTCCAGGTTGGTGGCAAAGCACGAAGCATCAGAGACTATCCATGTGCAACTAACAGTGGGTAAAACTGCCTTCCAGTTTATAGCCTGCTACAGACCACCCTCCCAAACCCAGGAACCCCACTCGGCCTTTCTGAGAACACTGGAAAATATGAAGGTCTCTCCAAACACCATTATATTGGGCGACTTCAACTACCCAAACATAGACTGGGAGCATTACTCTAGCTCTAACACCCTAGCCCAATGGTTCCTAGAATTTATAAACTCAAATGCTATGGAACAACTTGTTACCACTCCCACAAGAGGGGAAAACATACTGGACCTGATCATCACCAACATGGGGACTCTATGCTCCAGACCAGAAGTGTATCCCTCACTGGTAAGATCAGACCATAAAGTAATCTCACTGGATGTTCACATCCCGACCCCACCCCCTGCCCAGAAAACCACAGTGAAAAACTTCTCTAAAGCAAATTTCACACTCCTCAAAACCGAGGTGGAATCCTTCAAAGCCCCCGGGCCTGTGGAAAATACAGCCCAGACTGCAGAATCCTTTATAAACGCATTCTATGAACACCTTCAGGAATGCATGGATCATGCAATCACAAATAAAACCAAGACCCAATCCTCCAAAGGCAGACGCCCTGTCTGGTGGACCCCAGCCATAAACAAACTATACAATAAGAAGGAGGAAGCTACTAAATGATAGAGCAAAATCCCAAAAAGGGAAGGCATCACTGATCAGTATTAGCAAAAAACTACTGGCACTCATAAAATTGTCTAAGGCCAGCTTCGAGAGAAAAATTGCACAGGACACTAAGGATAATCACAAGGCCTTCTTTAGTTATGTTAAGAACCTGGGTGGTAATTCCCAGATATGCTCAGAATTAGTCCAAAATGACAAAAAATACACTGAACCCACAGACATTGCCAACATCCTAGCTGACAGGTTCAGCGCAAACCCCCTCCCCACCAAAAGGGCAAATATCTATCCCAGCAGAGTGCTGCCCCCCTGACATCTCAGATGCTCAGGTAAGAGCCGCCCTCTCCAAAGCAAAAACACAGCATCAATGGGACCAGACGGTGTCCTGGGCTGTGTCCTACATGAACTCCAAGAAGAGCTAAACCCAAACATAAAACTACTGTTCAATCTCAGCCTTACTACAGGATATGTGCCCAAAGAGTGGCGTACAGCAACAGTGGTCCCTCTCCATAAAGGTGGTGCCTCAACGGATCCTGGAAACTATCGCCCCATAAGCCTGACTAGCTTGGTCTGCAAAGCTATGGAAAGGATCATCATGGACCTCATAAATAAAGATATTAGGGACCTACAGACACTGGATCCTACCCAGTTCGGCTTTGTTAAGGGCAGATCCTGCCTCTTAAACCTGGTTGATTTCTTTGAAACAGTCACCAAGGCCATTGACGAGGGGAAGGTGGTCCACACAGCCTACCTGGACCTCACAAAAGCCTTCGATACAATACCCCACTCGGGCATTATAGATAAGCTCCCAGCTTAAATATAAACCCCTATGTCACTAGATGGATTGCAAACTGGCTTAAGGACAGAACCCCATGTCAGACTCCAAACCAGTTACAAGTGGTGTCCCAAAAGGCTCAGTCCTGGGACCTCTCTTGTTCGGTATATATTTCTCGGAGGTACAGGCCAACATGGAAGGACTGTGGCTGACCAAGTTCGCAGATGACTGCAAACTGGGCACCATAATCGACTCTCCAGCCGACACAAACATCCTCCAAAAGGACCTCATAGAAACAGACAACTGGTGCCAGAGCCATGGCCTCAAGCTAAATGCCAAAAAGTGTATAGTCATCCCCTTTGGCAAAACAAAGTGCCCACAAATTACCACATAGGTGGTAATCCATTAAGTACAGAAGAAGTAATTAGGGACCTGGGGACCCAAGTTGATAGCAATCTCTCATTTGACAACCACGTGGGCAAAGTGGTTAGAAAAACATTTTATATAGCCCACCTAATCATGAAGGGATTCACATCTAGATCAGGGGAGGTCATCGTGCCTCTTTACTCATCCCTCATCAGGCCCATAATTGAGTACAATGCCCCTTTTGGGATATACCTTACCAGACACCTGCAGCAACTGGAAAGACCCCAAAAGTACCTCACCAAGAGGATCAAAGGACTCAAACAGATGCCATATGCTGCCCGGTTAAAGAAACTCCTGCTCTACTCAGTGGCATACCACTTGTTCAGAGGCGATCTGTGCCTGATGTATAAAGCCATGTCCAACCCGGAATTAATGGACATGCTGCACCTCAGAAAATCCAAATCCCATCAAGCTATGCGCTCGAGAGACTTGAACCTCAGCACTGAAATAAATAGGACATGCTGGAGGGACAGATTCATAACCCAGAGGCTCCCTTCACTCTGGAATAAAATCCCAGTCCAGGTTAGGCAGAGTCCCTCATTGACTCTCTTCAAGAGGAATCTTGATAAGTGGATGGGAGATCGTAGGTTTACCCTGTGTATCACTTCTGTGTCACTGTTAGACAGAGGCACAGTATACTAACCTCGAAAAAGGGCATAGCAAAATAAATTTAAAATGGGTGGCGAAAGCCAAACACATTCTGGCTAGGCTTATAAATGCCCTAGGGCAGATAGCCTAGTATGAACCTATGAACCTATGAACCTATATATATAAATGAATGTATATACAAGGACCTTGTCAGGTCAGACACATACCTGGTTAACACCTCAATCTGTTATTTGTATTTATAAATAATTCATAAGTAAGTCTGACAAGCACTTCTTCTGTGGCAAAGATGGAAAATCATCACTTGGGAACAAAATGTTTTGGCCCTTATGCATAGGTTTGAATCCCACACTGCAAACATCAAATTTAGCAGTGCATAAATCCAGAAAAACACGTGTTAGGTCATGAAATGTATGCCTCACGCCATGTCAGCAAAGTTGAATTCCCTAACACTTACAGCAGCAGACAACCCTCAAACTAATGTCAAGTGACAGATTAAGCTTCCAATTTCCAAAACTGTTTTCTTGTCTCATTGGCACTGTTGTTCTCCACTTAACTTCACACAAATGTGATTGGCATCATTTCTTGGGTTTGCAGACTACCAGTAAATTCAAGAAAAGTAATTGGTGGGAAATCATTTTTGCTATTTCACTGCTTTGGGATTAGACATGTCTGGTGTTAGATGGGAGGGTGCCCAAGTTAAGGTTCAGAGGTGGGATATTGAGGATCCAGGAATATTTATAAGATTCTTGGTAAAGCACCATAGCCAAAGGATTCTGCAGGGTGACTATTCTGGCTCCCAGTACAAGCCTGAGGGTAGGAATAGTCTGGCCAAGGCTGTATCCAGTACAACTGTTATTCTACACACTGGAGAATAGTGTAGGCACCACATCAATGACTTAAGGCACAAGAGTGATACACTCAACCAGTGGTTGGATAGGATTCAGCATCCCACAGTTGTGTAAGTATGCTTATGAAGATAAATTATAATACATAGAAGGCTAAATATAGGTAAGACTGGTATACATAATGCTCCTCTGTTCTGTTCTGTTCTTTTTTTTTTCTTTTCTATTCTTTTCACATCTAATTCTGAAATGCTAGTGAATAGGCAAGCCCATGCATATTGTCTGGGGAGACTGAGGGAAGCAAGTTGCAAATATGTGGCATAAGAGAAGTATTATTTTATTTATTTATTTTTATTTTATTTAACATTTGTTGACCGGGAATGTCCGACTAGGTTCCACAGAGCCTGTTTTCAGCAGAGGCCCGGGGAGAAATGCTCCAGATGCATGTCTTTGGAATGTGGGAGGAAACCGGAGTACCCGGAGGAAACCCACGCAAACACAGGGAGAACATGCAAACTCCACACAGAAGGCACCCCAACCGAGAATCGAACCGGAGAACCTCTTGCTGTGAGGTGACAACGTTAACCGCTGCACCACTGTGCCGCATGGGATGGGAGCTTTGTATTGTATTTGTATTGTAGCTTTAAAAGTTAAAGAAAAATGTTTATTTTTTATACAGTAGTAGCAAAGTATGCATGCATATCCTAACTGTCAAAGCAACTATGCATGCTTAAATCTGTAATACGAACCAACTTTAGGAGTCAAGTGTAAGACTGTAGTCAGAGGTTGTATGTTCAAATACCATGAGTAATAAATATACAATACTGCAATTCTTTAATAATATTACATACATTAAATTCTATGCAAGTGACATAAATGGCATGCTGTTAATTGTAATCTGTATATATGGACCAAGCATATGTGCAATATATCGACATTGCAAGGATGACTTTGAGCAATCTGTCATTATAGTTTGTAGTTGTTAAGAAGTGTATTCAACTATAACACTTCAGATATAATAGTTGTATTATTGTGATAATGCATTGTATGTCACATATGACTGTACTTACTTCATATATGTTTTTCTCTCGCCTTAACCCTTATCTCTTTTTTTTATTTTCTAATATATGTCATCAAAATGTCTCCATGTCATTCATCTGTAATATCTCACTAAATGCTTCACAGCACAGTGAGATAGGCTAACCCCAGAGGGTCAGCTTGCCACCACTCTACTGGCTCTGCCACCAATGCCCATAACAGCTGGAACTCAACTTGGCAGTATTGCCTCTGCTACCCCTGCACTACCTGTGCCCTCAGGTACCACTACCCCAGCAGCTGGTGCTGTGGTACCCTCAGAGAGTACAGGCAGAGGTGGGGATTTCTCACCTGCCAGGAGATGCCAGGGTTGGTGTGTATGGTCATGTACCTCACCATTGGTGTATACCTATGCTGGATGGAGAGGCTGCTCTCCCTCATGGTCCATAGGAGAAGAAGATATCAAGCACTTCAACAGCCAGTGGAGTAAGGGAACACTAATGAATGTTCTGCAGTTGAGGACTAGATTCTCACTGTCCCCATGTTTGACAGGCATGGGCTTGCATTGTCCATTCCCTCATACCAATTATGATTTTCCCCTAACTTTTCTGTCCTTCATGATCCTTGTGTCTTGTCTTGTTTGTCCTGCTTGTTTGCATTTGCTTCCTTACCTACCCAAAGTAGCCCAGAAATAACAAAGTCCCTTATCCAGCATTCCTGTCTTACTGAAGGTAATAAAACAATTGTCCCATATATAGCTCTCCATTTCACACATGTGTCTTCTTGACACACTTGATTTGGTCCAATTGGCTATACAACATGATTGTGTTGTTGTCACCCCTCTTTGTGGAGGTGACAGTTAAAATCAGCTAATTTTCTGTGCATATTTTAATTTTACATTGCTAAAGAATTGAATAGCTATGGCTCTTTCCTACCTCCCTTCTATACATTCCTATATTGTTTTCCCTTTGTTCTTCCCCCTGCATGCCCCCATTTCACTACTTTCTTATCTAAACCATTTTAACACCTATAATCTTTTCAAAAAATATAATCATACACAACACACATAAGTACCAAAAAAAAAACAATGGAGCCCTTCACTTTTTGGCCTCTGTGTTTGCATGGAGCTTGGCATTGTGCACTAATGACAAACAACAGTGAATGGATCTTTTGCTGTGTAACGGCCTTCACCCAATGTTGCTTAAACATGCTGCAGTAAGTCAACACACAGTAACACATGGTGAATGTGGTGTAAAGTATAATTTCATTGCATTATCACTACTAATGCAAAAGTACTACACACTCCTGGATTCAAACACTATATCATCTGGGCTCAAAAATAAACCTGTCAATGCATTTACACCTGCTGTCACAGAGTGAGCTAAGCAGCAGGTGTGCCTGATACCCTCAGTAGTGAGAACCCTCAGAATTTTAGCACTGAGGCTTGAGTTTTCATACTGATTAACTACTCACAAACAGGGAAAGCAGTAGAAATGTATATCTTGCATGCACAAACACTTCGCCAATCATCGCACAAACTTGCTGTTCAATGGTGCACTATGCAAAGTGGGCAATAGCTTATATTACTTTTGTTTACTTCCATTTAGTGTTCATGCCATGAAACTGCATGTGGAAACACAAACAAAATGAAGGCACTAGCTAAGAAAAGGACACATATTTACAGTGCAGCCATCTGTTACCTCCCCCAGTGCACCGCAACTTTGGTCTCTCAGTACTTGCTTACAAATATATCAACTGCACTGCATAAATAAATAACAAATGCTGTCTTATATGCATGCACATCTTTAGAATAACAATTCCAATACTTGTAGTAATGTGGCCACCTGTATGCATATAGTTTGCAAAGCTGTCTCTTAAAGTATACCTGCACATTGGAAACACAGCCACCAGGTACTACACTTTACACACTCAACAATATGGTAATATGCAGAACTGTAATATCTTGACAGTTGGACATGGCTTGCAATCACTTTCATGCAGACCACCCAACATCTTCTCTCCAATAACCACTTTTGATCTGACCCACTATAAGTTGTATAGCATCCTTGTAAAAGTCCAACTTGTGCTGTATCACTTGTGTAAAATACTGAGTTCTGCAGTCTGTGTACTTAGGTAGGGGTTCTTTTCTCACTGCAGTCAAATGGAAAGTGTGTGGTTATATCTATGTAGTCAGAGGATCATAAGTGTGTATCCCACAGTTACCACCCCAATGCCATGGATTGCAAATATTTTGACACTTGCACATGTCTACAATAGGTTCATAGGTTCATAGGTAGGTACTAGGCTATCGACCCTATGGCCTGTACAAGCCTAGCCATACAGATTCACTGGCTTATGCCACCCAAAAATTATTTTCTTGTGCCCCTGTTGAGCAAAGCCACAGAAGTGATCCCCAGGGTGAATTTCTATTTCCCATACAGTCATCAAGATTTTTCTTAAAGAGGGCTAATGAGGTGCTCGGCTTGACATGAAAGGGCAGTCTGTTCCAAAGTGTGGGGAGTCTCTGGGACAGGAACCTATCCCTCCAGCATGTTTTGTTTATTGTGGTGAAAAGGTTTAGGTCCCTGGAGCATGTGGCTCAGTGAAATTGGGATTTCTGTAAGTGTAGAATATCCAGTAACTCTGGGTTTGGCATGGCTTTGTATGTTAGGCAAAGATTGCCTCTGAGTAGATGATATGGGACGGAGTAGAGCTGGAGTTTTTTGAGATAGTCTGCATAGGGCATCTGTTTGAGGCCAATGATCCTCTGTGAGGTATTTCTGTGGCCTTTCCAGTTGCTGCAAATGTTTTGTGTGGTACATACCAAATGGGGCATTTTACTCTATAATAAGTCTAATGAGGGATGAGTAGAGAGGAACAATGACCTCCTTTTTTCTGGATGAGAAACTTTTTGCGATGAGGTGTGCCATGTAGAAGGATTTCCTGACTACTGTGGTGATATAGTTATCAAAGCAGAGATTACTGTCCGCCTGTGTCCCTAGGTCTCTTATCACACTTTCAGTGTTGAGTGGACTACCGCCTATGTGGTAGTTCATGGGCACAGGGTTTTTCCCAAAGGGGATGGCTATGCATTGTTTGGCATTGAGCTTGAGGCCATGGCTTTGACATCAGGCATCTGTCTCAGTAAGGCCCTTTTGTAGAATGTCCACATCATTTGGGGATTCAATAATGGCTCCCAGTTTTCAGTTGTCTGTGAACTTTGTCAGCCATAGACCCTCTGTATTGGCTTGAACTTCAGAGAAGTAGATCCCAAACAGGAGTGGACCCATGATTGATCCCTGTGGTACTCCACTTGTCACTGGTCTGTAGTAGGATTTGGAGTCGGCTACTTTCATGGTGTGGGTTCTGTCAGTGAGCCAGTTGGAAACCCATTGTATGACATAGGGATTTATGCCCAGTTTAGTGAGTTTATCTATGATTCCAGAGTGGGGGTGGCATTAAATGCCTTGACAAAGTCTAGATAGGCTGTGTGAATCACTTTACCCTCATCCACGGCTCTGGTGACTGCTTCAAAGAATCAGGTTTAGGAGACATGATCTGCCTTTCACAAACCCAAACTGGGTGGGGTCCAGAATTCAAAGGTTACCTATGTCTTTGTTTATAAGTTTCATGATGATACATTCCATGGCTTTGCAGATCAAGCTCATCAGGCTAAAGAGGTAGTAGCTTCCGGGGTCCATGGTGTATCCCCCCTTGTGGAGTGAGATAACCGTAGCTGTGTGCCATTCAGTAGGCACAAAGCCTGAAGTGGGGCTATGACTGAACATGGTACTTAGGTGGGGTGCCAGTTTGTTTTGTAGTTCATGCAGAACACAGCCCAGGATGTTGTCAGGTCCCATAGATGCTGTATTCTTGGCTTTGGAGATTGAGTTTTTTACCTGTGCGGCCGTGATTACCAGGACTTGGTATTCTTCTGGTATTGAGATGGGTCCTTTAGGGGGTGAGAGGGGGTGAAGTTAGCACTGATCCTGTCTGCCAGGATGTTGGCAATATCAGTTGGTTCTGTATATTTAGTGCTATTGAGCTGTAACTCAGAGCAGATCTGAGTGTTGCCATTGAGATTCTGGACATAACTATAGAATGCCTTGTGGTTGCCTTTAGAATCTGTGGCAATTTTGTTTTTGTAACTAGCTTTGGAGGGTCTTATAAGGGATCTCAACTTCTTACTGAGGCTGGCATTGGAGTTTTTCCAATCTTGGGGTTTTACTCTTTTTTGCAACAGTTTTTTCCTTTTGTTATAGAGTTTGTTTATGGCCATGGACCACCAGACTGGCTTCCTTTTTTTGGAGGAGAGCATCTCGGTTCTATTTTGGATGGCACAATCCATGCACTTGTGTATGTGTTCATGCAGTGCATTGGTGTAAGATTCAGAAGTCGTACTTCTACTTTCCTTCTGCATGGGTGACGTGAAGTTTGGCACTTCTGTATTGAGAAGCATGAAGTTGGCTTTGGAGAAGTTTTTTAAGGTGGTTTCCTTAATGGGGAGTGAGGGTGGGATGTCTAGAGTGATCAGGTTATGGTCGGATATGACCAACAAGGAGCTGACCTCTGGTGTGGAGCATCGGTCACCCATGTTGGTAATGACAAGGTCTAGGATATTGGTGCCCCTGGTGGGGGTATGGATCAGTTGATCCAAGGTATTAGAATTTATGAATTCCAAGAATCATTGTGCAAGTGTATTCGAACATGAGTAGTTTTCCCAGTTAGTGGCAGGGTAGTTGAAGTTGCCCAGTATTAGGGTATTTGGTTGTACCTTAACACTTTCCAGTATGCTGAGAAAGGTGGAGTGGGAATCATGGGGCATGGTGAGGGATCTGTAGCAATCTTCAGTTTGGATTGCAGTCCTGCCTAGTGTTAGTTGCACCTGGAGAATCTCGGATGCATTACGTTGGGCACTAGCCTGGAGGTGTGGATATGCTTGGTGAATATGGACACACCTCCACCTTTAGTGTTTCGGTCCAGGTTAGGTGACCAAAAGGTGTGGTATGAATTGTAGCCTGGTATTGCAGGGGTGCTCTCTGGAGCCTTGAACCAGGTCTCTGTCACTGCACAGATGTCAATGTTCTCCATTTTGAGGAGTGCCTCGAGTGAGTGTATTTTGAGGTTTATACTTCCAGCATTGAGTAGCATTACCCTCAAATTTTGCTTGCTTGTACCTGTTACAGTGGTAATTTTTTTTCATTTTAACTCTGCCTAAAAAAAGGCACTGTAGGGGTGGCAAGAGCCTTAGCCAGTACCCAGAATCCCAGTGGTGACAGATGCCAGCCATCTCTGGGAAAGGATTGTGGTCTGTCAATCACATCATCCCAGGCAGACAGAAACTGGATCCCCTTAGAATGACACCAGAAACTTAGCGAATTGTTGAAGTCAATCATTTTATACTTGTACTGTGGTTCCATTCTGGGTGATGGCAGGATGCTACTCAGGGCTAGGGTCATACCTGCCTGAGCTACAAGATCTGAAAACTCCTCCATGCCTCTTTTCATGTAGTCCAGGGAATGTCTCAGGTCATTCACTCCAACATGGACAATGACAGAGTCATATTTACTTGTTGTGGAGTGACCTGAGTGGGTGCGTTATGTGGTGGATCTTGGCACCCGACAGGCAGCTGACTGCAATTTTCTCCTTGTTTAGCCTGGTGAGTGGGACATCAGTGTGCCTGACTACAGAGTCACTTATGACTAGTGTGTTGGGTAAGTAGTTTTGCCTTAGGGGCTTAGGTTGTGTGGGACACTGTTTTTTGAGCTATGTGTCACTTGGGTTGTGTTGGGGGTTGGTGGTTGTTTGCATTTCAGCTTCGAAGTCTCTGTTGCTTGGGCAGATTTTTATTAAGAGCCTCCGGATTGTAGGTGTGTGTTTTCTGTTACTATGTGTGGGTTTTGGTGGTGTAGGTTTAGAAGGACTATGTGTTGTGCATGGTGTGGTGTGGGTGTTTACCTTCTCCTTTTGACTGACTAGTCCAGTCTTGGCTGGAGAGAAATTGGCTTCCAGCTTGGCTATATAAGTGCATCTCTCACAAGTTTTTGTGTTGGGTGGTAAGAGGAGAGGGTTGTCTGTTTACATGAGGCAATTGCTACATTGCCCCAAGATGCCCAGATTCACCAGATGGACAGGAGAAAACACAAGGAGCTGACCCTTAGACATGCCCGGATAGGTGCTTGTTTATTTAAGTACTAGAACTGCTTTCCTCTTTACATAGAAAGAGAAGTTGAGTGCTGTGGCAATTTATATAATATCTAGTGTTTACAACAGGTTCTAAGCAAGTGCTGAGCTCAAAGAATCAGGTTTGAGTACTAAGACTGGAAAACTGGCTAGTTCTAAGGGAAAATTTGAAGAGCAGACTTTCTAGTGCAGGTAATAGTTTAACCCTAGCTAAGTGGTGCTGTGCGATGCGCAAACCCATGCAAGCACGGCATTTTAAGCCAGAAAGTTGAAAGGGATAGAAAGCAGCCCCAAACAACCAATGAAGTAGAATTCCTGAGCTAGAAAGCACTTTTCTAGTGACAGATAGGCAACTCAATGCTACCACTCCCACTGATAAGCAGAATGACTTCCCTCTACCACAGCAAGGTCTGGACAATTCAGAAACACAAAAATAAAGTCATGAAACCAGCAGATCTGGGATCCAGACTATTCTTGTATAGAAAAAAAGTGGGAAATGAGCAAACAGATTTTTTTCTTAGTTTTTTTTTTTTTTTAGGTTAAATTAAGCAGAAAAATGCAATTAAACAGTAAAAAATCACAGAAAAAGCTATCCTATCACACTTGAGTGTGTGGCCTACAACAGTAAATACAGTTTAAACTTTGAATTTAAGCAGAAATCAAGTGCACAAGCAGTAAAATTATTCAAAATACAATATAAATAGTAACAAGACTACATAAAATGGCTTTTAGAAGTGTGGTTAGCAAAAACAGTCAAAAAAAGCCAAACAGGTACTTATAATCAGCAGAAAAGTCTCTCTTCCTTATTTCTGATGCTGTAGTAGTCTGCAGGATGCCCAAACATGATCCACTGAGCTAAAACAAATGCATACCCATGCAAACATGGGTTTCTGAGCCAGAAAGTTGAAAGGGATAGAAAGCAGCACCAGACGGCCAATGAGGTACAATTCCTGAGCTGGAAACCACTCCTCTAGCAACAGATAGGCAGCTAAATGCTTACCACTCCCACTGATAAGCAGAAAGACTTCCCTCTACCACAACAAGGTCTGGACAACCCAGAAACACAAAAATAAAGTCCTGAAACCAGCAAATCTGGGATCCAGACTATTCTAGTATAGAAAAATGGCAGGAAATGAGCAAACAGATAGTAATTTTTTAAAGGTTAAATTAAGCAGAAAAATGCAATTAAACAATAAATAAACACAGAAAAGGGTATCACAGTTGAGTGTATAGCCTACAACAGTAAATGCAGTTTAAATTTTGAATTTAAGCAGAAATCAAGTGCACAGACAGTAAAATGATTTAAAATAATGTAGAAATAGTACCAAGACTGCTTAAAACAGCTTTTAGAAGTGTGGTTAGCTAAAACAGTAAAAAAAAAGCCTCTCTTACTCATTTCTGGTGCTGTAGTAGTCTGCAGGATGCCTATACAGGATCTGCTGAGCTAAAACATCCATTTCATTCAGGCTTTCCAACATCTTCTCTCCAACATTCATTGCTGATGTCATCCACTATAAGTTGTCCTGCAGTCTTGCAAAAGTCAGACTTGTGCTGTGGCGCTTGTGTAAAGTATTGAGTTCTGTAGTGTGTGCTTGGATAGGTAGGGGTATTGTTCACACTACAGTCAACTGGGAGGTGTGTATGTGTGCGCGCGCGCGCACGCGCGTGTGTGTGTGTGTGTGTGTGTGTGTGTGTGTGTGTGTGTGTGTGTGTGTGTGTGTGTGTGAGTAGTCAGAGGAGCACAAGTTTGTATCCTACAGTTACTGCTCCAATTCCATGATTTGCCAATATTTTGACACTGACACATGCCTACACACCCAGTTTATGCAGGCCTCCCAGCATCTTTTCTCCAACATCCACTCCTGATGTCACCTAATAGAAGTTGTCTTTAGCATTGTAAAAGTCAGACATGTGCTGTGGCTCTTGCATAAAGTAGTGATTTCTGTAGTCTATGTACTTAAGTAGGGATTTGGATCTCATGGCAGTCAACTGGGGTATGTGTGTTTATGCACTTGCTTAACATTAGAGAGAACATTTTACACCAACATGTGGGACACTCCTATTACCATTTTCACATCACCAGACACTGCTGATGTCATAACCTATAAGTTGTATTGCAGCCTTGTAAAAGTCAGACTTGTGCTGTGGCACTTGTTTAAAGTACTGACTTCTGTAGTCTGTGTACTTATACAATTACTGGTTTGTATCTCACTGTAGTCAACTGGAGTGTTTGTGTGTGTTTGTGCAGTTGCTTGATATTAGAGAGATCATTTTATATCAGCATGGGAAACACTGTTATTATCATTTTCTCTTCATCAGACACTCCTGATGCCATCACATATAAATTGTTGTCTGACACTCTACAAGTCAGACTTGAGCTGTGGCATTGCCCTTAATGCATAGTTTTGTAGTCTGTATACTTAGATAGGTAGGGGGTTGGTTCTCCCTGCAGTCATCTGGGTGGTGTGTATGTGTGTTTGTGCACTTGCTTGACATTAGAGAGAACATTTTAAACCAGCATGTGTGACACTGCCATTACCATTAATTCCTCACCAGACAAGGCTGATGTCATCTCCTATAAACAGTTGTCTGACACTCTCCAAGTCAGACTTGAGCTGTGGGTCTTGCCTTAAATATAGAAGTCTGTAGATAGGTAGGGATTTGTTTCTCACTGCAGTCAACTGGAGTGTGTGTATGTGTCTGTGCACTTTCTTGACATTAGATACAGTGTTTTACACCAGCAAGTGAGACACTGCTATTACCATCTTCCTGTCACCAGACTCTGCTGATGTCATCAGCTATAGCTGATTTGTGGAAGTGCAGTATTACCACCATGGCAGGGTCAGAGACTAGTCTGTAGGCCAGCCACAAGTCACCTCATCCTATACAATACAGATTACAATGACAGCATTTTCAGTCTATCCACAAATGTCCTGCCATGGTTTCTAGGCCCTGTGTTTTCTTAATGAGAAACCCTTTTGATCTCTTCAGCTGCTGCAGGTGTCTGGTCAGGTTCATGCAAAAGGGAGCATTATACTCTTTTATTGTTCTGATGAGGTTTGAGTACAGTGCTGTTATATCATTCTTAGATATGGATAAGATGCCCTGACTTATGAGGTGCACAATGCATCCCTTACATACCTCTGTGGACACTTGGTGGTCATCGTTCAGATTTCTATCTACATGTGTTTTTGCTCTTCCACCCTGGGTTTCAGCATAGGGAGAGTATTGTCAATGTTGTAATTAGAGGGGAATTCCACTTTGCAGAATGCCAACAGAATAACACATTTTTGTATTTATTTGCAGACAGTGTGGCTTTGGCATCAATCATTTGTCTGCATTAGCCCCTCCTGTAGTATGTTAATATAACTGGCAGACTCAGTGATTGCACCCAATATGCAAGAGGCAGCAAACATGGTAAGCCAAAGGCCTTATATTTAAATTAGACTGTCAAGAAATAGATTCAAAACAGTTAAGAACCCAGTAGAGATCTTTGGTGTATGCCAGTGGTGACAGATGTATTGGCAGAGGTTGAATCACCAACTTTCACAGTATGTGTTCTGTTGTCAGGTCATTAGTTAACTGTCTAGTGATGCAGGGGTCAATCCCCAGCTGGGAGAGTTTCTCAATGATACATGAGTGGGGGATTGTGTCCAAACCCTAGGCCATATCAAGATTGGCAGGATGTACTATCTTACCTTCACCCAGGCCTATCACACAGAATCAGTGAGCGGTGATAACATCACACATCACTTACAGCATGACTCAGAACATACACCAACATGTCACAGTTGGATCCACACTTATAGGTTCATAGGTTCATAGGTAGATACTAGGCTATCTGCCCTAGGGCATTTATAAGCCTAGCCAGAGTGTATTTGGCTTCCGCCTCCCTATTAGATTAGCCTACTGTGCCTCTGTAAAGTAGGTCACAGAAGGAACCCTTTAAGATTAGTTTACTGTGCCTCTGTCTAGCAGGGACACAGAAGAGATCCCAGGGGTGAATTTGCGATTTCCCATCCATGCGTCCAGATTTCGCTTGAAGTGGGTCAGCAAGGGGCTATGTCTAACATGAATTGGAATTCTATTCCAGAGTGAGGGGAGCCTCTGGGAAATGAATCTGTCCCTCCAGCATGTCTTATTTATTTTTGTGCTGAGGTTTAAGTCCCTGGAGCGTGTAACTCTAAGGGACTTGGATTTTTTGAGGTGGAGCATGCCCATTAATTCTGGGTTTGACATGGCTTTGTACATCAGGCATAGATCACCTTTGAGTAGGTGGTAAGCAACTGAGTAGAGCTGGAGTTTATTTAGTCGAGCTAACATGAATTGGAATTCTATTCCAGAGTGAGGGGAGCCTCTGGGAAATGAATCTGTCCCTCCAGCATGTCTTATTTATTTTTGTGCTGAGGTTTAAGTCCCTGGAGCGTGTAACTCTAAGGGACTTGGATTTTTTGAGGTGGAGCATGCCCATTAATTCTGGGTTTGACATGGCTTTGTACATCAGGCATAGATCACCTCTGAGTAGGTGGTAAGCAACTGAGTAGAGCTGGAGTTTCTTTAGTCGAGCTGCATAGGACATCTGTTTGTAACCCATGATCCTCTTGGTGAGGTACTTTTGTGGTCACTCCAGTTGCTGCAGGTGTCGGGTAAGGTACATCCCAAAAGGGGCATTGTATTCAATCATGGGCCTGATGAGTGATGAGTAGAGGGACACAATGACCTCTCTTGATCTAGATGTGAACCCTTTTGTGATAAGGTGGGCTACATAGAAGGTCTTTCTAACCACTTTGGCAACGTGATTATCAAAGGAGAGATTACTATCTACATTGGTCCCCAAATCTCTAATTACTTCTTCCGTACTTAATGGATTACCACCTATGTGGTAATTTGTGGTCACCTTGTTTTTCCCAAAGGGGATGACTATGCACTTTTTAGCATTTAGCTTGAGGCCGTGGCTCTGGCACCAAGCATCCGTCTCTGTGAGACCCTTTTGGAGGATGCTTGTGTCAGCTGGAGATTCAATTATGGCCCCCAGTTTGCAGTCATCTGCGAACTTTGTCAGCCATAATCCCCCCATGTTAGCCTGAACCTCAGAGAAGTATATACCGAACAAGAGAGGTCCCAGAACTGAGCCCTGTGGGACGCCACTTGTAACTGGTTTGGATTCGGACATGGCACCTGCAATTCTGACCATGTGGGTTCTATCCCTGAGCCAGTTTGCAACCCATCTTGTGATATAGGGGTTGATATTTAAGCTGGTAAGCTTATTTATGATGCCCGAGTGGGGTATTGTGTCGAAGGCTTTTGCGAGGTCCAGGTAGGCTGTGTGGACTACCTTGCCCTCATCTATGGCTTTGGTAACTGTTTCAAAGAAATCAACTAGGTTTAAGAGGCATGATCTGCCCTTAACAAAGCCGAATTGGGTAGGGTCCAGTGTCTGGAGGCTCCCAATGTCTTTGTTTATGAGTTCCATGATAATACGCTCCATAGCTTTACAGACCAGACTAGTCAGGCTTATGGGGCGATAGTTCCCGGGGCCCGTTGTGGCACCACCTTTGTGGAGTGGGACCACTGTAGCTGTACGCCATTCTTTGGGTACATATCCTGTAGTAAGGCTAAGTTTGAACAGTGACTTAATGTGAGGGTTAAGTTCTTCTTGGAGCTTGTGTAAGACACAGCCTGGGACACCGTCCAGTCCCATTGATGCTGTGTTTTTTGCTTTGGAGAGGGCAGCTTTCACCTGTGCATCTGTGATGTCAGGGAGGTTACATTCAGTTGCGATAGGCATTTGCTCCGTTGGGGAGGAAGGGGGGAGAAGTTTGCGCTGAATCTGTCTGCCAGGATGTTGGCTATGTCTATAGGTTCGGTATATTTTGTACCGTTATGCAACAATTCAGAGCATATCTGGGAGTTTCCACCCATATTCCTGACATAACTAAAGAAGACCTTGTGATTATCTTTAGTGTCTAGGGCAATTTTTCTTTCGAAACTGGCCTTTGATGATTTTATGAGGGATCAAAGTTTCTTGTTAATATTGATCAGAGATGCCTTCCCTTTTTGGGATTTTGCTCTGTCATGCAGTAGCTTCCTCCTTCTGTTGTATAGCTTATTTATGGCTGGGGTCCACCAGACAGGTCTCCTGTTTTTGGAGGAGTGAGTCTTGGTTTTATTTGGGATAGCACAATCCATGCATTCCTGCAGGTGCTCATAGAATGCATTTGTAAAGGATTCTGCAGATTGGACTGTATTATCCTTTGGCCCGGGGGCTTTGAAGGATTCCACCTCAGTCTTGAGAAGTGCAAAGTTGGCTTTTGAGAAATTCTTTACCGTGATTTCCTTGGCTGGGGGTGGGGATGTGATATGGATGTCCAGGGACATTTGTTTATGGTCTGATCTTACCAATGAGGGGTTTACCTCTGGTGTGGAACATAGAGTCCCCATGTTGGTGATGACCAGGTCCAATATGTTGTTCCCTCTTGTGGGAGTGGTGATCAGTTGTTCCATCGTGTTAGAGTTTATAAATTCAAGGAACCATTGGGCAAGGGCGTTTGGGCTTGAGTAGTTTTCCCAGTCAATGTTTGGGTAGTTGAAGTCACCCAATAACATAGTGTTTGGAGAGACCTTCATATTCTCCAGTGTTCCCAGGAATGCCAAGTGGGGTTCCTGTAATAGGGAGGGTGTTCTGTAGCAGGCTACAAACTGAAAGGCAGTTTTGCCTGCTGTTAGTTGCACATGGATGGTTTCCGATGCTTTGTGCAGTGCCACTAACCTGGAGGTGTAGGTATCTTTGACCAATATAGATACTCCCCCTCCTTTTGTGCTTCGGTCCGAGTTTTGGGGCCGAAACGCATGGTATGAGTTATAACCTGGTAGTGCTGGGGTGCTCTCAGGAGCCTTGAACCAGGTTTCTGTTACTGCACATACATCGATTTTCTCCATACTGAGGAGAGCCTCGAGTGCGTGCATCTTGAGGTTTAGACTTCTGGCATTGAGTAGCATTACCTTTAGTTTTTTTATCCTTGGGTTGTCTATGGAGGTGGGTTTGTCCTTTGAGCCTTGCCTAAAAAAGGCACTATGGGGGTGGCAAGAGCCTTGGCCAGTATACGAAAGCCTAAGGGTGACGGGTGCAAGCCGTCCCTAGCGAAGCAACGTGGCTTGTTGAGCATGTCATCCCAGGCTGACAGACACTGGATCCCCTTTGAATGACACCAATACTTTAGCCAATTGTTGAAACTGATCATTTTGTCTTAATACTGTGGCATCATTCTTGGTGAGGGCAAGATGCTACTCGAGGTCAGGGTCATACCAGCCTGGGCTACATGATCAGAGATTTCCTCTATGTCTCTTTTCATGTAGTCCAGGGAGGTACGTCTCAGGTCATTTACACCAGCATGGACAATGACGGAGTCATACTTGTACTTGCTTTGGAGTGACCTGAGTGCTTGCGTTATGTGGCGGATCCAGGCTGACAGACACTGGATCCCCTTTGAATGACACCAATACTTTAGCCAATTGTTGAAACTGATCATTTTGTCTTTATACTGTGGCATCATTCTTGGTGAGGGCAAGATGCTACTTGAGGTCAGGGTCATACCAGCCTGGGCTACATGATCAGAGAGTTCCTCTATGTCTCTTTTCATGTAGTCCAGGGAGGTACGTCTCAGGTCATTTACACCAGCATGGACAATGACAGAGTCATACTTGCACTTGCTTTGGAGTGACCTGAGTGCTTGCGTTATGTGGCGGATCCTGGCACCCGACAGGCAGCTTACAGTGACCTTCTCCTTGTTCAGTCTGGTGAGCGGGATGTCAGTGTGCCGGACAATAGAGTACCCTATAACAAGTGTATTTAGTGTGTTGTTTGGTCTTAAGGGCTGTGACTGTGAGGTACACTGATTTTGTGAGATATGTGATTCATGGGTATTGTTGAGGGGTGGCTGTTGCTTGGATATCTGCTTAGGAGGTCTTTGCTGTTTAGGCAGATTTTTATTTAGAGCCTCCGAGTATGTTTTTGTGTGTTTATGTGTTGAGTATGCAGAAGCAATAGGTCTGTGTGAGACTGGATTTGTGGTGCGGGTGGTTACCTTTTCCTCCTAACTGTGCCAGTCTTGGGTTGAGTGAGCTCTGCCTCCAGTTTGGCTGTGTAACTGCATCTCTCACATGTATTATAGTTTGTTGGAAGGAGGAGAGGGCTGTCTGTGTACATAAGGCAATTGTAACATTGCCTCAAAATTCCCAGATTCACAGCTGGACTGAAGAGTAACCCTGAAACTGACCCTTGGACATACCAGATTAGTATAGGGAACTGTTTTTTTACTGATCAGATTAGGGAAGGGAACTGATTTTTCACATGATCAGGAAGGACCAATCGGGAGCCTAATACTTATGAGAAGTCAAGGAGGGTGTAGTGCTTTAGTTAGTTAGTGTTTCCTTATAAGAACTGAGCAAGTGCAGGGCTTTAGAAAGAGAATAGAGTGATTACTTTGAGAGTTTGAACAGTTCTAAGGGAAAAAGTGAAGAGCAGACTTTGTGGAGCCAGGAATAGTTTAAACCTGTTTAGGCGGTGCTGCCCGACGCTGCTCAGTGAGCAAAACGGCGCAAAAAGAGAGTTGTAGGGTTTAAAGAGAGAGAGATCAAGGAGTTTAGAATTGACCCAAAATGGCCAATAAAACTACAGCTTCTAGGCAGTAACCACTCTTCCAGGGACAGTCAGGCTGTTCAGTGTTGACCACTGCCACTGGTGAACACAGATAATTCCCTTTAGCCCAAGCAAGCACTGGCCTTCTAGAAACTTCCAAACAGTTCAGAACAGCAAACCTGTAACTGAGCTTTCTTAACTTTCAGAAAGTGGGAAAAAAGAAAGATTTTTTTTTTCATTTTTGTTGTAGTTTAAAGGTAGCAGAGATACACAAGCAGCAAAATATTCACAACAGTACAATAAATGACCCCACACTTGAGCGCTAGGCCAAAATCAGGTAAAGTGCAGTTTTTAGAGAAAAAAAAACAATTTTAAATTAAGTGCAACACAGGAAATGCAGTAAACAGGCTCTAGATGTGTTCCAAGTACTGTTACTGTTACAAATATAAACTTTAGCAAGCCGGAACATGCCAAAAAGTAGGCTGCAAAGCAGTAAAACTTAACAAAAAATCAAAAGAAAATACTTAAAGTCACAAAAGTGGCTCCTTTTCTTCTCTCAGCATTTTCTCCCCTTGGTAGTTGCTTCAGCAACAACTAGCAAGCCTGGAAAGATGCCAAAACCACGAGGCAGATGGGTTTTAAGAAAGAGAGATCAAGGAGTTTATAATTGACACAAAATGGTCAATAAAACTACAGCTTCTAGGCAGTAACCACTCTTCCAGGGACAGGCAGGCTGTTCAGAGTTGACCACTGCCACTGGTGAACACAGAGACTTCCCTTTAGCACAAGCAAGCACTGGCCTTCTAGAAACCTCCAAACAATTCAGAACAGCAAATCTGTAACTGAACTTTCTTAACTTTCAGAAAGCGAGAAAAAAGCAAGATTTTTTCTTTTTTTTTTTCTTTTTTGTTGTAGTTTAAAGGTAGCAGAGCAGCAAAATATTCACAACAGTGCAATAAATGACCCCACACTTGAGTGCTAGGCCAAAATCAGGTAAAATGCAGTTTTTAGAGAGAAAAAAAAACAATTTTTAATTAAGTGCAACACAGGAAATGCAGTAAACAGGCTCTAGATGTTTTCCAAGTACTGTTACTGTTACAGATATAAACTTTAGCAAGCCGGAAAATGCCAAAAAGTAGGCGGCAAAGCAGTAAAACAACAAAAAATCAAAAGAAAATACTTAAAATCACAAAAGTGGCTCCTTTTCTTCTCTCAGCGTTTTGTCCCCTTGGTAGGTGCTTCAGCAACAACTAGCAAGCCTGGAAAGATGCCAAAACCACGAGGCAGCTGGGTTTTAAGAGAGAGAGATCAAGGAGTTTAGAATTGACCCAAAATGCCAATAAAACTACAGCTTCTAGGCAGTAACCACTCTTCCAGGGACAGGCAGGCTGTTCAGTGTTGACCACTGCCACTGGTGAACACATAGACTTCCCTTTAGCCCAAGCAAGTGCTGGCTTTCTAGAAACTTCCAAACAGTTCAGAACAGCAAATCTGTAACTGAACTTTCTTAACTTTCAGAAAGTGGGAAAAAAGCAAGATTTTTTTTCTTTTTTGTTGTAGTTTAAAGGTAGCAGAGATACACAAGCAGCAAAATAATCACAACAGTGCAATAAATGACCCCACACTTGAGTGCTAGGCCAAAATCAGGTAAAATGCAGTTTTTAGACATAAAAATGATTTTAAATTAAGTGCAACACAGGAAATGCAGTAAACATACTCTAGATGTGTTCCAAGTACTGTTACTGTTACAGATATAAACTTTAGCAAGCTGGAAAATGCCAAAATGTAGGCGGCAAAGCAGTAAAACTTAACAACAAATCAGAAGAAAATACTGAAAATCACAAAAGTGGCTCCTTTTCTTCTCTCAGAGTTTTCTCCCCTTGGTAGGTGCTTCAGCAACAACTAGCAAGCCTGGAAAGACGCCACAACCATGAGGCAGCTGAGTTTTAAAAGAGAGAGATCAAGGAGTTTAGAATTGACCCAAAATGGCCAATAAAACTACAGCTTCTAGGCAGTAACCACTCTTCCAGGGACAGGCAGGCTGTTCAGTGTTGACCACTGCCACTGGTGAACACAAGAGACTTCCCTTTAGCCCAAGCAAGCACTGGCCTTCTGGAAACTTCCAAACAGTTCAGAACAGCAAATCTGTAACTGAACTTTCTTAACTTTCAGAAAGTGGGAAAAAAGCAATTTTTTTTTTCTTTTTTGTTGTAGTTTAAAGGTAGCAGAGATACACAAGCAGCAAAATATTCACAACAGTGCAATAAATGACCCCACACTTGAGTGCTAGGCCAAAATCAGGTAAAATGCAGTTTTTAGAGAAAAAAACGATTTTAAATTAAGTGCAACACAGAAAATGCAGTAAACAGGCTCTAGATGTGTTCCAAGTACTGTTACTGTTACAGATATAAACTTTAGCAAGCCGGAAAATTTCAAAAAGTAGGCGGCAAAGCAGTAAAACAACAAAAAATCAGAAGAAAATACTTAAAATCACAAAAGTGGCTCCTTTTCTTCTCTCAGCATTTTCTCCCCTTGGTAGGTGCTTCAGCAACAACTAGCAAGCCTGGAAAGACACCCTCCAGATGGATTATGTTCCCGTAGAAAGATATACATCAACAAGCATCCATCTGAGTTGGGGAGGACAGCACCTGATGCATGCATGTATAAACACATCCTTACTCTTCTCACCTGTGAATTACACCAACATATCATCATGAACCCTTTCTAAATGAGCACTAGTAATATCCCAGCTGTGTGCAACAGACATGTGTGAGTTATTAATGCTACATACATATCTGTTAGATCTGTTATATGTCCTCAAAGACTTCATCAAGTGCATGCATGATGGCTACACTATTATCCTGTTGAACTTGAGCAGGCCAAGGCATTTGACACAAATCCACACTGAGGTATTCACTCAACACTGTCAGATGTAACCATAAACACCTATATCACCAAGTGGATACACCACTGGATCACATACATGGCATCTAAATATTTTGAAATGTGTGAAGTGGCCTATATCTCAGGTCCAGTGATCAGGTCCACCCGTCAAGTCTGCCTGCTAAGCCCTTTCCTGTCCATTATTTAAGTCACAAGTTTCAAGAATGGCATTCACATCCTGTGTCCAAATACCCATCCAGCAGACTCCAGATTGTGGGTAATCATTAATTCCAGTTGTGATATCAGTATAATACAAACAATTTCAGGACACACCAAAGATTGCTGCCACAACCATGAAAACATAGGAGATGAATCAAAAATTTGTGGGGATTTGTTATGTTATGAAAACAAATGCACAATGCAAGTATAATGTACACATCACACCCTATAAGCTGACCAATTGGTATCTGACCTTACAAATAAATGCAATGTGTCCTTGTGTAGACGGCATATGGAACATGCACTAGCATGTGGCCCTAGTGATGACTATGCCATTGTATGTAGCACAATTATTGAGTATGTGCAGGTCATCCACATCAAAGGTCATAATACCTCCACAGGTCACAGCCTTCATCACACCAAAAACTGAATGCAATGCACCCTTCTCCATGTACCTTCCTACACATTTTCCAGTGATGTTTAACTGAAGTGTACCATCTTTGCCTCAGTGAGCTGTCACAAGTGTGAACCTCTGGACAATGAATATCATCCTTCATCTCATCAACTAAAAGAAAAGATGAAAGCCTTTTTCAGATCTTCATATTTTAGAGAATAAATTACTGTCAACAAATTATAAAGAGTTTTGAAGAGGGATTCTGGTTCCCATGGGAACACCCTCAGTGGCCACACCATCAACAGCAGAAAGGCAAAGTTTACAAATATGATGGCCAGCAGCAACGGTGTCAGATGAACTTCAACGTGTGTGTTGAAGGAGAGACTGTGGAAACTGTTGATCATTCTGGAACAGCTTTTTTTTCACTCAGATTCCAATGAAAATAACAGACAAAAACAATTCCAAAAAGGAACAATAAATGAAGATAGAAATAATGTATTATTTCTTCTGATGAATAATTTGTTGTTTCACAGTGGACATCACTGACTGATTAAAGGAAGGCTTTAAATTTATATTTACTCCTAAGGGTTTTCTTGGCAGAAGTTCTGTTGATCCCTTCACTCTTCATTAGAAAGCTACAATTTAAACTCTTTCTTTTCATAGACATTTGATATTGTCTAATACTGCTTGTTTAGAGCAATTAATAAAATGTGCTAACTTTAAAAGTCAGAAAATACTTTGCTGGGAGTTGGCATAACAGTTAAGGTGTTTACCTTCCAGATAAACGTTACAGTGTTTGTTTCTCATCTTTGGTAAATATGGTCAGGCTTAAAAAAGGCCCAAAGTGCCATTAGCCAAGTAATTACCTAAGAATATTTAGTCCACCTTTTATTCATAGAGCTGTGGTGGCATTTTATAACATTCTTAAAAAGGAGATGTTTACATACTGGGAAAAAATGTTCTAAATACTTACTGAAATATGTTGACTAGACATGAATGGCATACAGATAAGTAACACTGTGGTCATGTACAATGATATCTATTAAAATACCTTTAAAATTTCTGGATAATAAGGACATTTGAATACAGAAAGGTACTGAGTCCATGAATGATAGTTTTTTTTTTACAAAAAGGAGTTATTTATCAAAGTATGGGGGGGGGGGGTTGATTGTTACATATGCCCCTATTTCTTTATTTTATGCTTTAAAGTGAATCAGAATATAGTTGATCTCAGAGAAGAACATATAGTTTCTTAAGTGAAGAGGTCCTTTTGAAAGGATAGCTGTGGTTCTAGACAGTTTTAGAGCTAAATGTAATATACTGCAAGGTAGTCTGCATTATTTACAAAAAATTAGAAAAAAATGTTTGGCAGGAAAATTACTGACTTGTTACTGTTGATGTAACTAGTCTATATGCTTGTAAATATATTTACCTTGGGGTTAGTAGCAATAGCACATTTTTTAGAGATGTAGAAGGTCCAGCTAAGATTTTTTTAATGATTATGATCTCATTGGTATATAATCACTTTCATTTTATTGTGTTTTTATAGACAAATTCAAGTTTCTGCATTGATTTCTAGATTTGCTCTGATTTATGCTTAGTTGTTTATGAGAAAGCTTGAAGAGTTGTTCATATATGGAGACTCTTATTTTGATAATAATGTTGTTTTTATAAATAATGTATTAGTGATTTTTATTGTTAAGAGAATCTCAGAAATGTTTACCAAGTTCTTGGGTTGTTTTTGATGTAAGAGATACATGTTGACCCACTGACAGCACTTTAATCTAGTGCTGCCCAATAGAAGAAAAATGTTAAACCTCACAGATAAGAATCCCCAATTTTTGGGTCACATTCACACCCACAAACATAAATATACCAACTCCAAGGTCATGAAACAGTAGTGAAGAAAGAAAACTCAACTGTAGACTGCTTGGTCAGCAGTCTATTAAAGTGCCATTGACAGGTCGACAGGATCCCAAAGTAACAATTTTCACTTAATATTCTATTTTGAATTGAAGAAGGACAGTATTCATTATTTGAATATCTGTTATTTACAAATGAGACAAAGTAATATATTCAAATCTTTTTAAGAAACCTAACTCATCCAATACGTTTTTATATGCATCTAGTCTTCATCCTTCACATCTTTTAAATTCTCTTCCATATGGGGAATTCCTCAGGGCAAGAAAGTTATGCTCTAGGTTTGTTAAATTTCAAAGGGTTGCTACTGAGGTGGTAGCAAAATTAAAAGTTTTCAGATTAATAAATCACGTCCTCCTTAGGCAAAGTGAAGGATCAATGTGTGCATTTCTAGGTTTAAACCTTATAGGTAGGTACTAGGCTATCGGCTCAAGAGCCTACGTAAGCCTAGCCAACAAGGTTCCCTGGCTTATGCCACCCAAGAAAGTTAATTTCCTGTGCCACTGTCAAGCAGAGACACAGAAGTGATCCCTAGGGTGTACATAGGAAGAGGGGTCACAGTATGTGAGATAACAAAGCCGATACTTAATTGGTGACTTATCATGCATCCCTTGTTGAAGGGTAGCAGGCATCTTTAAGGAGTATTATTGCTTAGTGAAATAAGATGAAACCTTAGGTTACATAAAGTGAAAATTCTTATATAGGAACTCCATAAATATTGATGACCATATTATATATATATAAAATTATGGAAAAGGATGATCCAGTATCTAAGAAATATAAGGTTATATATTTATGTTTGCATTCTTTTAATGGATCTTTATTTAATGAGCCAGGTATTTGTAACTTGCTATCAGAAGTCAGTTGCTTATGGTCTGAGATGTACCTGTAATAAATTTTACATAAGGCAAAGTGCAAGATATTTACGAAAAAAAGGATAAAAGAATATATTAGGGGTATTAGGAAGGGACTCGTACTGTTCCCCGAATGGCCGTTTCATCGAAACTGAAATGGCCGGGCATACTTTCGCGAAAGTGATTTTCACTGAAGTGTGCTGAAAAGTAAGGGAAATTGTGGGGGAATGGCTGTTGCTGAGATCGTAGTACAGTGGGGATAAGGGAATATTCCCTTTTCCCCACTGTAGTGCGATCTTGGAGTGAGAATATAAAAGTAGGGGAGTGTGGGGGGCACATCCTCTCACATGGGGGTGCAGGGGGGGTTGCCCCCTGCGTAAACATTAGTTGTGCATTTTTTTGTTTTTGTTTTGTTTTTTTGTTTTTTTTTTACTTTTTTGAGAGACTTTAGTGAAAGTGCTTTTTCGGTAAAAAGCACTTTCGCTAAAGTGTGTTCGGTAGATGTGGTTTTGGACTATTGAACTTCTGTTCAATAGTCCTAGACCCATTAGGAATGCCTTGATAAGTAGCCATGCTTCACATTTCTTTGAGAAGTATAATCAGGGGTAACATTTTGAAATGTCAGGACTTGCTTCAGTGAGTCCTGAAATATAGAGACTGAATGGACAAAAAAAAAACATATATACCAATTCCAAGATGGCCATTTCTCAGAATATTCCCTTTTCTCTAATAAACAGATATCTCAGAGTTTGAATATATAAGTTCGGGGATGTTGGGGTCTTACCCTCCCCTCATCAGTGGTGCAGGTGTCTTTTGCCCTCCTGAAAAAATACAAACTTAAAGGAGACCAGCAATGTTTGATATTCACTTTTCTGGCATTTTCTGTCTATTTTTAGCTCTGTTAGCCCTCTGTACAACTGCTGGCATTTCATTTGGAAGCCATAATCAGGATCCCAAAAACATTTTATCATGTAAGCATGTTATCATAAAGATATTTTATATGAATGTTTTTGTGATTATATATTTTCAGAAGACAGTGAGGGATGTCATCAGAATTAATGACAGACTCATGGTAGTCAGACTTCAGCCTAACAATAAGATTATTCATAATATCAGTCTATGCCTGGCAGCAGGGTTGTGATAGAGAAGAAAAGAGTGCATTCAGGCAGCAATTACAGGACCTACTGGATAAAGCCATACAACATGAATTTGTGCTGATAACAGGTGACCTGAATGCATATATCTGGGCAGACAGAGCAGGATATGAGGACTGCCTGTGTCCACATGGGCGGGGCAACAGGAATAAAGAAAGGGGAAAACATTCACAAGATCACATACAGAATTGGCCAACATGGAACTCAGGCAAACTTCCCCTGGTAAGGAAAGAACACTGGGGTAGAATAAATGATTGAAAGTAATTCATAGGTGGTCCACAACATAAACCACCGGTGGTCACAATCAGCTGTAAGCAGTCATTAGAGAAAGCTCTAACGTTAACGGAGACTAGGCTGAAGGTGTAGAAGTTGACTGGAGAGAAAGCACAGGAGTTCAAAGAATTACTCAGGGCTCTAGCATCTCTGGAAGGATTGGAAACAGATGGAGTTGAAGAAGAATGGCAGCACCTCAAAACACATTGTATGAGGACTACAGAACAGGCATGTGTCATAAGCAGGTATGGACATAAGGTACATAAGGAAAGTTGGTGGTGGAATGCAGAAGTCCAGGAGGTCATCAGAAGAAACAAGGAGTGCAGGAAAAGTGTGAGATAGAAAAGATGGACCAGGCTAATAATGATTACTAGGTGGCAAACAAAAAGGTTAAGAGAGGAGTTGTAATAGAAAAGAACAAGGCATCAAATTAACTGTATCAGCTTCTGACTCTCTAGATGATAAAAAAAACCTCTATGAGGTAGCAAAGCAAAAACAGAAAGGTAAAGAAAATAGTTATCAGACACATTTCATAAGGAATGCCAGAAATACTGTGTTCCCTAGTCCAGAGGACATCAAAGGAAGATTGAAAGAGTATGTCCAGCAACCTGTGAATGAAGAAAACCCACAGAAGCTGTATTGCTTCATACAGAGCCTATGATGAAAGAAGAGAGGAAGCCCTAATATAAGAAGTAAAAGCAGCACTAAGGAAAACAAAGTCAGGAAAAGTAGCAGGCTCAGATGTGGTTGCAGGAGATATGATCAAGATGTTGGGGATTGTTAGCGGAGAAGTGACTTCTGAGGGTACTCATAGCAGTATGGAGAGAAAGGCATATCTCAGGTGACTGGAGAATAAGTAAAATAGTTTCAGTGTGCAAGAACAAAGGGGATATCCACAAATGTGGCCAGTACAGAGATATCTAACTCCTGTTGCACTACATGAACCTTCTGGACAGGATGATTAATAAACTAATGCACAGAATAGTAAAATGTAAGATGGATGATGAGCAGTTCGAGTTCAGATCAGAATGCAGCACAACTGACCCAATATTTGCAATAAGACAGATAGTTGAGTAGAAGCTACAGATGTGAAAAGAGTTCAACTAGACATTCATAAACTTGAAGAAAGTCTGTGACAAGGTCACAAGAAAGCTGATTTGGGGCATCCTGTAGTAGTTTAAAGTCCCAGAAATACTGATATAATTAGTGGAAGCCATGTACAATGACTCAAATATGAACAGTGTCTGGTCTTACAGAGAGGTTCCCAGTGGGAGTGGGGGTGCATTGTGGTTCTACTCTGAGCCCACTGCTGTTCATACTGGTGATGGACTACAGCAGCAAACATGTTGGAGGGGACAGATCATCAAGTTGATATATGCAAATGATGTGACATAACTGGCAGACTCTGAGCATGAACTACAGCAAACGATATGGGAATGGAATGCAAGACTGGAGGCACATGAGGATGAAAGTGAGTACAATTAAGACAGTTATAATGGCAACAAATGGGTAAATTCTACAACAAGTTGAGAATTAAGATAGAAGGGAAAACAGTGGAACAGGTTAACAGATTCAAAGATCTGGAAAGGGTGGTTGAGGAGAAGGGAAGTCTGAATGTGGGAGTCAAAATTCATATCTGAGGGTCTGCAGCCAAATAGAACAGTGTGTCAGGTGTGGTGTCTTACAGATGAATGACAAAGACACTGAACAGTAAGGTACAGAAAACAGTGGTGTGACCACTACTACTGTGTGGTACAGAAGCTGTGGCAGTAATGGCAAAGCAGCTGAGGAAGCTAGAAGTGATGGAGATGAATTGCCTGAGATGGTCGGGGAAGGAAAATACTGTGGGACAGATGAAGAAATGATGACATCAGAGCAGAAGCCAAAATATCTCCAATTGCAGAGAAGATCATAGAAAACAGAATATGCTCATTCAGGTACATGTCCAGGAAAGCAGAAGACAATTAGATGAAAAAGATTTGGGACAGATAGGAAGAAGGCAAGAGGAAATGAGAGCATTCAACAAAGAAGGGGATGATTGTGTGAGAGAAGATGTGTGGCAATCAGGCAAAACTGTCAAAGAAGATAGGTGAGTGGCATCAGATTGAGAAGGATGGCAACAGTATGCATGACACCCTGACCACCATGTGGTAAAATGGAAAAATAAAGAGTTGATTGTGATGATGATTAGGATGGTGATGACATTTTTGAGGTTATATAACAAAAAGAAGCCTGGCTAGTATTTGCCTATAATACTTTGCAATCAAAATATCAAAACACTGAATTATTGATGGAATACTTGTTATAAACTATATGCAATATATAATTCAGATATATTTGTGGAGTATAGAGCAGTTTAAAATGTGTGGATTTTGAATTGAATAATTTATGTGATATTCTGATTCTTTAGATGTTACTGCAATAAGCATTTAAGAGATGATCCTGTTTGATTGTCTCAGAACTTTTGTAGACATTCCACAAAAGCACCAGTCCACTTCATCATGAATTTATTTTTAAGGTAGTCAGCTACACTACCAATAATTGTTTAATCAGGCAGATTTTGCAAGCTGTAATTTTGGCTGTGTGTGTGTGTGTGTCTCTCTCTGCAACTATATATATATATATATATATATATATATATATATATATATATGGGTCTACCTGATAACACCGACACGCCAAAACACCGACAACGAAACAACTGACACGACAAAACCGAAAGGTCAAAAACACGAAACCTCACATGCCCGACAAACCACAATCCCGACAATCAACAAAACAAATATCTTTCCAGAAAAACACAGACACAACACAAGCACACGAAAAATCTTACAAACCTACACTAAACCTTACATACAAAACTATCTATGCACTAACCTTAACCCAAACCCTAACCCTAAGGTCCTTCTCTATCGCACGCTTATCTTACCCGCACCCTAGCCCTAACTCAGTTAATCCACCCCTAACTCTTAAGTCTGTCGCTATCGCACACTTACCTTACCCACACCCTAACCCTAACTCACTTAATCTGCCCCTAACCCTCAAGTCCGTCACTATCGCACACTTACCTTACCCACACCCTAACCCTAACTCACTTAACCCACCCATAAACCTAAAGTCCATCACTATCGCACACTTTCCTGACCCGCACCCTACCCTAACGTCCGTCACTATCACACACTTACCTTACCTACACCCTGACCCTAACGTTCGTCCCTATCTAAACTTTTGGTCTTCTCCATTGTTGATCTTCCGGTGTCTGTGTTCTCGTTGTCGGCGTTATGCACTTTTGACGTTTTCAGGTAGACCCATATATGTATATATATATATATATATATATATATATATATATATATATATATATATATATATATATATATATATATATATATATATATATATATATATATATATATATATCTGTGTGTGTGTGTGTGTGTGTGTGTGTTTGTGTGTGTATAAAGGATTCAATAACTCTCCTCCAACTGACTGCTCAGTGAAGTAAGACAGTGGAAAGACAAAATCATAAACATAAACATGAATAAACATATTGTAGGGTATTAGCATGCTCTTTACAAAAATCTATTAGTCGAGCTTCCTTGTAAAACATGTCAAATCTCAAACAGCTTTTAACAGAATTATTAAATTTTATAATATTTCAAGTGCAATAATAATGACCCTTAATTACACAAAGGTGTATTAACGTTTTAAACCAGTTATTAAGTGTACTGATCTGCATAATGAATTTATATAAAAATGCATCTATGGACAGTACAGAAATCAAGGTGACTTCATTTATTGTAGCTATGGACACTTGGGAAGCAAAATGCCCAGGTAGGATACAAAGCTGTTGCTTGGAGCAACTTGGAAAAAAATGTTTGGTCAGATGATTTGCTTTCTTACATCCTTTTCCAAGAAAAGCTTTGGTGAGCCCATTCCTTTCTCACTGTATTCAGCTTCAAAATGATTACAAAATAAATGGTTTGTGGAACTTTCTCTGTTATGTTCAGCTCACAAAGCATTCAGATGACAAGGTAAGTATTCTAGCAGGGATGAATAAGTTGTGGAAAAGTAGGGAATTTCAACAGAGCATTTCAACATGGTTCTAAACCCACAAGTAAAAAACAAGACATTTTATTTTCTTCATTCTTGAAGGAGTGCCACATATTTGTGTGAGGTTCTTAATTTAACATTTAAAATACAAAGTTAGTAATAGTTGCTTTAGTTACTACAATACAATAAACAAAAAGTCATGCTTACGTGATTGAGCATGATCTGAATCTATTTCACAAAATACATACAGCATGTTGAAGGGATAGGTATGTATTACAGTGAATACCATTTCTATGTAACCAACTTCCACTTCATGTAAACCAAAGTAGTTCTCTTGTTCTATTCAAATGTCATTTGGATGCATAGATGGATAAGTCTAATTCACCCCATTTTAGTACCCTATCCCTCATACATAGGGGAAGCATGTAAATGTTCCAACATATCCTTGTTCAGCCCATCTCTTGGTTATTTGCATGCAAAATATAAGGTCTAAAAACTATGATGGGAATATAAAGGCTAGGCTTCTTGAGATCCCCACAGATCAATACCCTTATAAGTACCTGAGAACACTGTTCCTGGCAAGTGTTGGAGAAGTTCTACAGAGAAACAAATGTAACTGACATCATGCAGTCATAGATGAAAGGAAGTACACTTAGCAAAAATCAATTAAAGCTGAATGACAGCAGCTGGTATTGAAGCTCCAATCAGCCTAGTCTCTTAATATGGATAAAAAAATACAAAGTATTTCTAGAAGATATCAAATATAACTTAAAACAAATTGGTGTGTACTGCTGCATTCTCACAGCCAAATTAAAATTTGCCTGAATTCTGTTAAACTGTCTTCAACCTGTAGCTGAAGAAATCCTGCTATAATTTCAATACAGACTCATTCTCCATTGAGAAGTAGCACCACAACTTATATCAGGAATAAGTTAATGGCCTGTGTGTGTTTTTATTGGTCTGAAAAATGCCCTGTATCCAATCAGTCACAAAGCTTAGCAGAAGGCACTAATATGTTGCTGACCTGTGAAATACATACTATTCCAAAGCCTTTGCATGACTGGATAGCTGCAAGTGCTCCACAATGACTCAGAAAAGCAGGTCTACTCAAAATCCAAAGTGGGGTCAGGCAAGAGTAGGAGTCTGTACCTTGACCGTATTTTCAATTGTGTTAGCTGTTACCATAACCATCAGTGAGCGTCTAGCACGCAGTACAGAGTGAAGAAAAGGTTCTTCAGTCTCGGCCATCTGCTTTCATCTGCTTTTGGGACTGAAGTTTCCTGTCTATCTGTCATTGCCCTTCAATATGTTTATGAATGTACCATTTGGACATGTAAGAATTGACTTTTTTACTGGATTGTATACATGGCAAGACACTTACCAAAATGTTTTACTCTTACTCAGATGGAGAAGACTATAGTAACCTCTTACCCCAATCTAGGCATAGAAAAATATCCCTGGATTTCTCACCATTGACAGCAGACCTTGAAGACAGCTAAGCATTCCATCTACATTTGTTGTAACAGTTTCTTCTCAAAAAAATGAGATTCAGAATAGCAATGTATTGACTTCATAAAGTTTGACCTGTGAAAGGTCTACAGTTTCAGGCAAACAGTCAGGCTGTCATCCTTACACTCATTTATAAATGGAAATTGTTTTTGTCTTACAAATACAGCCTGAGGAAATTCCATCTGTTGATCAGACAGCCATTATCATAGATTTGGAGACTGCTATTAAAGTCAATAATTCTTTGGATATTCTGGGTGAGTTCATTAGGTTAACTTTTTTAAATGAATCCTACTCACATCACAAGTGAACTTCCTACTGCCAATATGGCACTTCAAATTGCACAGAAATGCATTACACATTATTGAACTATACAGCCGACATGGCAGTAGTAGGGTTCGTACCTAATTTTTTATTCAGTTTACTTTACCCAACATAAGGGCTGAGACACTACATAAAAAATATATGTTTACATATATATATATATGTATATATATATATATATATATATATATATATATATATATATATACATATACATAGAAAACAAAAATAAAAGGAATGTAGTACACTGTACTCAAAGAACAGCACTGTAAAAAGTAGATACAAATCCCAAGGTATACCAGTGCAGTCACCATGGCTGTAGTCATAAAATGATTTTATTGAAAAATATAAAAAGTATAAAAGAATGAGTGTTTTCGGGTGGCTTCCACCCTTCTTCAGATTCAAAGTGTCTGAGCAAACATGAAGTATTTATATAAATCCTGTCCAATCACGTTTGTCTACTGCAATTACCAGCCAATAAAACCATGTTGAAGTTTTAACCAATAAAATTGCTAGAGTGCTTATCCAATGAAAATTAGTAATTTATCCTGTAGTTTTACACATGCTGATAAACTACTCCGACTAAAAATGTATCATCATTAGTTTGAAAAACGTGTCCAAAATGTATATAAAGTAAATAAATAGCTGTGTGTTTCCTATAATAGTATCTAAATCACTAAGTAATAGGTAAAAATAATCATTAAGAGTAACAGGTGTGAAAAACATTTACAAACCAATCATCAAGCTAATACCAGTCGAAGGACCAATGAGATAATAACATTATAGCAAGCAGTGAACAATGGTAAAAAACTGGGTCTAGTCTGAATGAATTTAGCATGGAATGCAAGCCACCAATCAAGTTGGTTGAGTCTAAGAACAGACCAATAGAAAAGACAGCCAATGTCATAACTGAAATAAAGATCTCAACCAATGAAGGAGTAATACGTGGACAGCCAATCAAATTGTTTAAATATGTATATAAACCAATGAAATAATCAGCCAATGTCATAACTCATATCAGAATCTCAGCCAATGAAGAACTGTAGAACAAACAGCCAATCAAATTGTTCAATAGATCAATATGAAACAGCAAATGAAAAACAACAAAATGCCCAGCTTTATAACACCTGGTATTCCAGGGTGGTTTCCCATCCAAGTACTAAGCAGGCCTGACCCTGCTTATCTTCCAAGAGCAGACAAGATTGGACACATTCAGGGTGATAAGGCTAAAGAGTCAGTTGCAATTATAGTATTGTATATACAAACAAAGTGCTCCAACTAAAGACTTATCTTTGTTACTTAGGAAAATATATCCAAGATTTATATAAAATAAATAAATAGCTGTATATTTCCTATAATAACCTCTAGATCACAGAATAAATGATGAAAACACTCAGTAAGAGTAACAGATGTTAAGAACATTCACAAACCAAGCATCAGGCTGGTACAAGCCGATAACAGCATTGTGACAGACAATGAGCAAGGAAAAAGACTGGGTCTGGTCTGAATGAATGTAAAATGGAATACAAACAACCAATCAATCTGTTAATATCTAAAGATAGACCAATGGGATAGACAGCCAATGTCATGACTCAAATCAAGATCTCAACCAGTAAGGACCTAGGAAGTGAAAAGCCAGTGAAATAGTTGGAATATATGTATAAGCCAATGAGATAGTCAAACAATGTAGTAACTCAAATTAGGACCTCTACCTATAAAAGATTAGAGAACAAACTTGCAATCAGATTGTATAAATGTGGAATTGAACCAATAGGATTACTTGGTATTCCGAGGTGGTCTAAGTGCTGCCCAGGCCTGAACCTGCTTAGTTTCCAGCTTTGTAGAAGTTAATCACAACTGAACAACCAGTGTAGTGATGCAAAACTGAATCTCTAAGCTGGCTACTTTGTTGCTCTTCATCTACTGAATGGACCCGATCTTGTCTGATCTTGGAAGCCAAGCAGGGTCGGGTTACATTCATTCAGACCAGACCCAGTCTTTTATCCTTGTTCATTGTCTATCACAATGCTGTTATTGTATTGGTTTTTTGGCTTGTAACAGCCTGATGATTGGTTTGTGAATGTTTTTAACATCTGTTACTCTTACTGAATGTGTTCATTCATTATTTTGTGATCTATAAGTTATTATATGAAATATATAGTTATTTATTTATTTTATATACATCTTGGACATATTTTCCTAAGTAACAAAGTTAAGTCTTTAGTTGGAGCATTTTATTTGTATATATAATACTATAATTATGACTCACCCTTTGGCTATACCACCCTGAATGCACATGACCTTTTCTGGTCTCATAAGTTAAGCAGGGATGGGCCTGGTTAGTCCTTGGATGCAGACTCACCTGGGAACACCAGGTACTATAAAGCTGGGTACTTTGTTGTTTTTCATTTTCTCTTCATCTCATTGGTCTATTTTTACATTTTAATAATTTGATTGGCTGTTTGTTGTACAATTCTTCATAGGCTGAGATTCTGAATTGAGTTATGACATTGGCAGATTATTCCATTAGGTTATATACATATTTAAACAATTTGATTGACTGTCCACTTCATAGTCCTTCATTGGTTGAGATCTTGATTTGAGTTATGAAATTGGCTGTCTTTTCTATAGGTCTGTTCTTAGAGTCAAACAACTTGCTTGGTGGCTTGCATTCCATGTTACATTCACTTAGACTAAACCCAGTTTTTTACCATTGTTCACTGCTTGCTATAAAGTTATCTCATTGGTCCTCTGGCTAGTATTAGCTTGATGATTGGTTTGTGAATGTTTTTCATACCTGTTACTCTTAATGAGTATTTTTACATATTACGTTGTTGCCTTACAGCAAGACATTGTCCCGTTCGATTCTCAGCTAGAGCATCTTCTGTGGAGACATGTGTGGATGGGCGTACCTTAGTTGAAGGTTGTGCGTTAGGGCCAGCAACTCAGCAGGTAAAAATCAACTGCCAATCATTAGCGGACTGGAGTTCCGCTGTGGCGACCCCTAACCGGGAAAAGCAGAAAGACACAACAACAACTTAGTGATTTAGAGACTATTATAGGAAACATATAGCTATTTATTTGTTTTATATATGTTTTGGACACTTTTTCTAACTAATAATACGTTTTTAGTAAGAGTATTTTATCAGCATGTATAACAGTACAGGCTAAATGACTAATTTTAATTTGCTAAGCACTCTACTCTAGCACTTTTATTGGCTAGAACTTCAACATGTCTCTATTGGCTGATAATTAGAGTAGCCAAATGTGATTGGACAGGATTTATACAAATACTTCTTGTTTCCTCAGACACTCTGAATCGGAAGAAGGGTGGAAGCCACCCAAAAGTCTTCATTCTTTTACACTTTTTATATTTTTCAATAAAATCATTTTATGACTACAGCCATGGTGATTGCACTGGTATACCTTTGGATTTGTATCTATCTATATATATATATATATATATATATATATATATATATATATATATATATATATATATATATATATATATATATCACTTTGTCGAAACGGCAGAAGTTCGAACACCATATGTTCGAACTTCTAACCTCGAAGTGCAAAACCATCAAAGGCTTAGAACAGCGATTTTTTCCTATGGAAAAAAAAAATCGCTGTTCCAAGAAACACACACACAACACAAGCACACCAAAAAACAGCAATCCACACACATACACTTAAAATCCTATATCTAACCCTACACTAAACTGTACATACACTATTATCCATCCACTTACCTTAACCCAAACACTAACCCTAAGGTCTGTCACTATTGCACACCCACCTCACCAGCGCCCTTACCCTAACTCACCTAACACATCCTAACCCAAACGTCCACATAATCGCACACTTACCTGAACCTGACCCATAACTTTCCACCACAGTGCTGAAAATCATGAAGCCACAGAAACGGCCCTCCAAGTTCTTTCCCTGGGAAAGAATTCAGTGTTCCGCGGTTTCGCGATAATCAGTTTTCGAACTTCACAGTTTGAACATATGGTGTTTGAACTGCTGAAGTTTCAACAAACTGATAGGAACCCTATATATATATATATATATATATATATATATATATATATATATATATGTGCATAAAAACTAATCAGTTGATCAAATGATCAATTGATCAAAGCATCTAAATATCAGCAACCAAAAAAATTACAGAAAGTTTATAATGTGCAAAGTAATGACAGCTAAAATATCTAAACACAAAATATCGCCAAAACTGAGGTTGCACCAGGAAGGAATACATGTCCTGCCCTCCCTTGTGTGATCTCAGAGTTAGAATACATGATTAGCAGAGTGTGAGGTGAGGTGAATCTTGCAAAAACATTGGTTGGAGATGTGGGTAAGTTTTGTCGATATTTGTGTTTAATATTTTTGACTGCTGATTTTCTGAACATTAGATATTTTTTTGTCTGTATTTAGGCTGTTAATATTTATGTGTTTACATCAACTGCCATATACCCATAATATTTCTATATATAGATATGCATACATACATCCAAATGTTTCAAGCACAGGCATTAAAGCCTTCCTAGCTTGTCAATATGCAAAAACACTTGTTCCCACAATAAATGTCCAGGCTGTTCCTAAAAATATCTAATCTAGTACTTGCTTTAATGTAATTTGGTAGTATGTTCCAAGCATCAGCTACTCTGTTAGAGAACTAATTAGTACACTTCTCATTCCTGTAGAATCTTCTACATAGGTTATCTGATGATTCTCTAGTACTTTTTGATAACCCCAAACATTCTGAGGTAGTTGTCCCTAAATGCCCTGTATACTTGAATAATATATCTGCTTAAATATCTATAAGAGACACTGTACAAGTTCAGATATTTTAGTCTTTCATAATAACTTAGATTTTCACATCCATGGATGCTCTTAGTATATTTCCGCTGTACTCTTTCCAGTTTATTCTTGCTTGTTTACCTATAGGGTTTCCATATTGTTATTCCATACTCAAGTTTGGGTCTAATTTAATTGTTTAATTTCCTAGACTTTATAAATCTTTTTATACAACCTATAGTTTTATAACTATCATTAGCCAATTGGCTGATATGATTAGAAAAGCTCATAGCTGAATCTACCCATATATCCAGGTCCTTAAATGAGTCTACTGTTTCAATCACTGTGTGCTGTATTAAATATTCGCCTTTCAGGTTATGTCTCCCAAATCTCATATGCTTAGTTTTTGATGTGTTTATCAACATATTATTCTCCTGTGCCCAAATGGTCAATTTAGTCAAATTATTTTGCAGACATGCCTTATCTGTAACACTTGTAATCAGTTTACCCAATTTCAGGTCATCAGCATATAGACTGTAGAACACCTCAGATGAAAAAGTAAGGTCTGAAAGATACAATCTAAACAAGTAAGGTCCTAGTACAGAGCCCTGTGGGACACTTTGACTGTAACCAAGGATTTCACCTGTCCAGTTGGTGTTTGGTACTTGCCATGTCGTATTTGTAAGCCATGATGCTATCCATCTTATCAACAGTACATCAATACCTAGTTGTACTAATTTATTGATCAGTATTTTGTGTACGACCCTGTCAAATGCTGAAGTTAAATCTATATAAATCACATCACAGCACAATTTTCATTTATAGCTGTTATTATATTGTTATAGAACATCATGTTACAGGTGGTAATAGATCTATTTTCAATATATGCATGCTGATATATGGTTTCAAGTCCCAACCTATCCAGTTCTGACAATAACTTGTCCAGTATTACCTTCTCCATTATTCTTCCACAACATGAAAGTAGACTTAAGGGTCTATATGATTCTGGGGTTGTCCTACTCCCCTTTCCCTTAAAGACAAGTTTAATAAGTGCATGTCTCCAATCTTGAGGAATCTCCCCATATTAATATGTCCTAGTGAATAATAGATGTAATGGCAGTGTAAGTTCTTGCTTAAGTGTTCTCAGGTCATTGTTACTTATTCCATCTCCTCCCTGCACTTTTTTGGATTCAGTTTGCACAGTTCATTTTCAATATAATCTAATTTGATTCCAATATCTGAGGTTATATGGATGTCACTAGGACAACTTACTACCCCTTTTGTGGAGCCAAACTGTTTTGCATAAGATTTTGTAAATATATTTATAATCTGTTGTGTCTGAATATAAATTTTAGAATCTGCACACAGTTTATCAATTTGTGTATCTTTACTCCTTCCACACTCGTATGTATCTATAAAAAGGTTTCCTATTATGCTCAATATCGTTATATATATTTTCTTCAAATGTTTCTTGATCTTGTCTAACACTATGCTTAATCTGTTTGTCCAGCTCGTTTATTTCATTTTTCAAAGTTGTAGTTTGACCTCTCTTTCATTGTTAATATTTTTTGTCTCTCACTTTATTCAGGTATCTTGTTCTTATGGAAATATACTCCCCTGATGTTGCATGCCTAGATCCTGATGTTAATTTTTTTTTTTTTTTTACTTTTTGCCCTTAAACAATTTCTCTTTCAAAACTTTCCACATTCCATCTGCAGTTTTTCCACTGAACACCTCATTCCAGTTAGTTTTACATAGTAACTGTTTTGCTTCCCTATAATATTTAATTAACCTTCTGTGCATTGGCTTAGATTTCAGTTTGGCAGAATTATCTAGCAACAAATTAACCTTTATGACCCCATGATCACTGCACATCAATGGTGGTAAAACTTAACTTGAAGTTACAGTAATTTCTTTGGGAACACAAACAATATCTAGTATATTCCGCTCCCAGTAGGTTTTTTTTTACAATCAGAAGCATTTGTTGTTCCTGAATACACTCTGTGAATAATTTCTTTACTAACGTTGTTGAATCAATATTATTTCTGTCTGTTTCTGGTAAATATAAGTCCCCAGCTAATATTATTCTTCCCTCCTGTGTTTCATGTAAGGAATGTATGAATTCCTTGAGGTCATCTGCACTTGACTTTGTTGGTCTGTACACGCCAACAATTGTTATATGTTCCAGGGTTGTCTTTATTGTCACAGTTACACAGACTATAGTATTGGTGCTATCATTGAACATGTAATAATCACAAGTCTCATAGCTATTTTTAATCCCTATCATAACACCTCCACCTGATTTTTTTGTTAGAATGTCTGTTACAGTAAAAACATTTATACCCTAACAGCATGCCTCTCAACCTCTTAGTGCAAAAAATCTGGACAAAGCCTGACAAAATGGGGGGACAAATGCCCAAAAATAGGGGCATATTTTAAGTATTGCTCTCACAAACTTATAATGTTGCTATAGTAAGATGGTTTGTTTTAACATACATTTTCTGAATAATGTGAAGTCTGAAACTCAAATGTATGTCTTTATTTAGTGACTTCAGTCCTGAAATCATGCCAGTGATTTGTCAGAATACCAGAAATTTTATGAGGAACAGAGCAAAAATATGAGCCAAAAATCTGCACATTCTGTGAAAATCTGTACAGTTGAGAGGTATGCCTGACAGAACTGGTTTCCAGTCATTGTTCTTTAACCATGTTTCCCAAACTATAATAACATCAATTTTATGGGAATGCAGCAATTTTTTTAACAAAAATAACTTTATTATTAATGCTCCTAGCATTAACAACCATCAGAGATGCATCAAATGTTGCTATCTATGAACTGTTACATTTTTGACCTGGCAAAAATCCTGGCTAGTGTTTGTCAAATATTGCAAAATATCTGCTGCAAAAATTCTCTTCCCTGATCTAGACAAATGCACACCATCCTGTCATATGTTCATAGGTTTATAGGTAGGTACTAGGCTATTGACCCTGGGGCCTATACAAGCCCAGCCAAAAAGGTACCCTGGCTTTTGCCACCCAAGAAAATTATTTTCCTGTGCCACTGTTGAGCAGAGCCAAAGAGGTGATCCCTGGGGTGAATTTCCTATTTCCCATCCAATCATAAAGATTTTTCTTGAAGAGTGCTAATGAGGAGCTTTGTTTGATATAGACAGGTAGTTTATTCCAGAGCATGGGAAGTCTCTGGGACAGGAATCTATCCCTCTGGCATGTTCTGTTTATTGTGGTGACAAGGTTTAGGTCCCTAGAGCATGTAGCTCGGAGGGATTGGGATTTCTTTAAGTGGAGCATGTCCAACAGCTCTGGGTTTGACATAGCTTTGTATGTTAGGCAGAGATCATATCTGAGTAGGCGATATGTGACGGAGTAAAACTGGAGTTTTTTGAGACGGTCTGCATAGGGCATCTGTTTGAGGCCGGTAATCCTCTTTGTGAGGTATTTCTGTGGCCTTTCCAGTTGTTGTAGATGTCTTGTGAGGTACATACCAAAAGGGGTGTTGTACTGTATAATGGGTCTAATGAGTGATGAGTAGAGGGGAACAATGACCTCTTTTTTTCTGGATGAGAAACCTTTTGTGATGAGGTGTGCCATGTAGAAGGATTTCCTGACTACTGTGGAGATGTGATTATCAAAGGAGAGACTACTGTCCACCTATGTCTCAAGGTCTCTTATCACACTTTCAGTGTTAAGTATACTACTGCCTATGTTGTAGTTCATGGGTACAGAGTTTTTACCAAAGGGGATGACAATGCACTTTTTGGCATTGAGCTTGAGGCCATGGCTTTGACACCAGGCATCTGTCTCAGTTAGGCCCTTTTGTAGGATGTCCACATCGTTAGGAGTTTCGATTATGGCTCCTAGTTTGCAGTCATCTGTGAACTTCATTAGCCAAAGACCTTCTGTGTTAGCCTGTACTTCAGAGAAGTAGATACCAAACAGGAGAGGAACCAGGACTGAACCCTGTGGTACTCCACTTGTCACTGGTCTGAAATCGGATTTAGAGTCTGCTACTTTCACTGTGTGGATTCTGTCAGTGAGCCAGTTGGCAGCCCACCTTGTGACATAGGGATTTATACCTAGTTTAGTGAGTTTATCTATAATTCCAGAGTGGAGGATGGTGTTGCAAGCCTTGGCAAGATCTAGATAGGCTGTGTGTACCACCTTACCCTTGTCTACAGCTTTGGTGACTGCTTCAAAGATGTCTATCAGGTTTAGGAGACATGAGCTGCCTTTTACAAACCTGTACTGGGTGGGGTCCAGGGTTTGGAGATTACCAATGTCTTTGTTTATAGGTTCCATGATGATACATCCATGGCCTTGCAGACCAGGTTCGTCAGGCTAATGGTGCGGTAGTTCCCGGGGTCCGTGGTGGCTCCCCCCTTGTAGAGTGGGATAACCGTCGCTGTGCACCATTCAGCAGGCACAAAGTCTGAGGTGAGGCTATGATTGCACATGGTACTTAGGTGGGGTGCCATTTATTTCTGTAGTTTGTGTAGAACCCAGCCTGGGATGTTGTCTGGCCAATGGATGCTGTGTTCTTCGCTTTGGAGAGTGTGGTTTTTACCTGTGCAGCCGTGATTACAGGAACTTTGCATTCTTCCGGTATAGAGATGGGCTCTTTAGGGGGTGAGAGGGGGGTAAAGTTAGCACTAAACCTATCTGCCAGAATGTTGGCAATATCAGTTGGGTCTGTATATTTAGTGCCATTGTGCTGTAACTCAGAGCAGATCTGAGTGTTGCCATTGAGATTCTTGACATAGCTATAGAATGCTTTGTGGTTGTCTTTAGAATCAGTGGCGATTTTGTTTTCATAACTAGCTTGGGAGAATTTTATCAGGGATTGCAGCTATTTACTGAGGCTGATCAGGGAGCTCATTCACTCATGGGATTTTACTCTCTTTTGCAACAGTTTCTTACTTCTGTTGTACAGTTTGTTTATGGCAGGGGACCACCAGATCGGCTTCCTTTTTTGGGAGGATAGTGTCTTAGTTCTGTTTGGGATAGCACAATCCATGCACTCATGTAAGTGCTTATAAAGTGCAATTGTGTAGGATTCAGTAGTTGTAACTGTATTGTCCATCTGCATGGGTGTCATGAAGTTCACCACTTCTGTCTTAAGAAGCATGAAGTTGGCTTTGGAGAAATGTTTTCCCATGGTTTCCTTAATGGGGGGTGAGGGCAGGATGTGGATATCTAGTGTAATTAGCTAATGGTCGGATCGGTGCAATGAGGCGTTGACTTCAGGTGTGGAATTCCGGTCACTCATGTTGGTAATGACTAGATCTAGGATATTGTTGCCCCTGGTGGGGGTGTGGATAAGTTGATCCAGGGCACTGGAGTTTATGAATTCCAGAAAGTGTTGAGTGAAGGAGTTGGTACATGAGTAGTTTTCCCAGTTAATGTTGGGGTAGTTGAAATCGCCCACTACTAGGGTGTTTGGTTCAGCCCTAATATTTTCCAGTACATCAAGAAAAGTGGAGTGGGAGTCCTGGGGCATGGTGGGTGATCTGTAGCAAGCTACAATTTGGATTGCAGTTTTGCCCAGAGTTAGTTGCACTTGGATAACATCGGCTGCATTATGCTGAGCAACTAGCCTGGAGGTGAGGATATCCTTAATGAATATGGACACACCTAAGCTTTTGGTGTTCTGGTCCAGGATACATCGCCGAAAAGTGTGGCATGAGTTATAGCCTGGTAGTGCAGGGGTGCTCTCTGGAACCTTGAACCAGGGCTCAGTCACTGCACAGATATTGATGTTCTCCATTTTAAGGAGTGCCTCGAGTGAGTGCATTTTGCGATTTAGACTTCTAGCATTGAGTAGCATCACCCTCAGTTTTTGCTTGCCTGTTCCTGTTATGGTGGGGAATTTGTAATTTGAACCTTGCCTAAAAAAGGCACTATAGGGTTGGCAAGAACCTTAGCCAGCATCCAGAATCCCAGGGGTGA
>NC_056725.1:1443302856-1443312856 GCF_019279795.1 Protopterus annectens | reverse complement strand
CTCTTGATGCCTAGTACCGGCATTCCTGTCACATGATGCAGGGCCCAATGAGGCGGGCACCTACAGTGATAACCTTTTTCTGTACTTGCCCATGCAGCAAGGTGTCAGGAGCAGAAAACCTACATCCTCCATCATGATTTCGCTCTTCCTTGTGTGTCTCCTCCCTCCTCTGAAGGTTTTTCAACCCTGACCTTCATCAGTTATCTTCTACTTGCCTGTAGGTTAATATTGACATTATCTTGTATGTTAATAATGCCATTGTCATCCCTTCCCCTTTGTTTCACCACTTCCCCTGTTGATCTTAGGCAGTGTTTTATTCTAGGTTTTACACCACTGTGACCTACCTCTACCATTTTTCTTCTCTTGCCTTATCCTTATACCCTTCTCTTTCTACCCTTCCTAAACAATTGGACATCTTTTTCACCAAAAAAAAAAAAAAAAAACTTCCTTGTGTATGTTCCTCTGCTCAATATTCGACCTTTTTGAGTATCCTTTACTTCCATTTCCATCAGATATAAATCAATAACATTATATATAAACATTGACGAAAGTCAGTAAGTGTGGCTTCCAGCTGTCTCACAGTGTCATGACGTAGGCTTGCATAGTATTTGCTCACTACCTCTCTTTGTACCATTCCTAGCTGCAATTATGGCAAACAAGTTCTCATCACTGACCCTGGTATTTCCATGCATGGCCATTCTAATTATCTTTTGCTTCAACTGTGAGATTCCTTCTAATTAATTGAGAATTATGATTGCCCACATCGCACCTTTCAGCATCTCCTTAGAAGGTTTTGTGTTATCATGGAAGGCATGTTTGCAAATCCCATGGTAAGAGGTAACTTGAATCTCCAGAAAATCACCCCCAGGTATAAAATGACCAAATTAGACAATCTGTGTTAGACTGCTGATGTTAACAGACATTGCTGACTTGAAGTTGCCTCTGCAAAATTTAGTCTGCATGGAAGGACATAATTACTTTAGCCTATTAGGCAATGTTGCTAATTGTATTACTCTAGGGTAGCAAGCATTATATTCATCGCAAACACAGCTCAATCAGAAAATGATTGACTTGAATAATTGGCTTAGCTACTGGTGCCATTCCAAGTGGATCTAGTATTTGTCAGCCTGTGATGACATGAATGACAGACCATGCTGTTTTGGAAAAGATGGTCTGCACCTGTTGCCACTAGGCTTTCAAATATTGGCCAAGGCATTAGCCACCAACATAGTTCCTTTTTAAGGCAGTGCCAATCCAACAAACCTACAATAAATTCTTCTAATGCAAAGCTGAAGGTAATACTGGTCAATGTTTAACAAGAAACTGCACTCCCTGGAAACTTTAATCTCCTTGGGGAATGCAGATATCTGTACAGATACAGAGATGTGGTTCAAGGATGCAGACATCACCCCTACAGTGCAAGGCTACAATGCCTATCACACATTCAGACCACCTTCCGTAAAGGAAAAAAATGAAAGGAGGAGGTGTTTCCATTTACATAAAAAACAATCACACCTCTAGATGTCAAGCAAGATGACTCTTTTGAGCTACTCCATGTCTTAGTGACCACAGACAAAATTCCCCAGCATACCATCACTAGCTACAGGTCCCCAGCCATCAACCATGAAAAACATTCAGCATAACTGAAGTTACTAGAATCACTTACCATTCATCCCAACACAGTATTCATGGGCGATTTTGACTGCCTCTCCATAAATTGGGAAACAAACCCAACCACTAACATGCTAGCTCAGAGATTCCTGAAATTTGGTGATGCAAATGCTCTGGAACAGTTGGTCTGCACTCCCACTAGGGGCTGAAATATCCTTGACATAGTAATCACAAACATAGAAGAGCATTGTATCCCTTCAGTGTAATGTCCTCGTTGGTACTATCAGATCATAAATCAGACTCCCTTGAAATAAATATAATGGTAGAACAACCCTCAGACTCTAAAACCCTTAAGAATTTTTTTCAAGGCAGATTACCTTCTATTAAGTGACAGCATAGGGAATTTTAAAGCTCTCCCTAACCCTGAAAACACAGAGGTGTATGCAGAAGTATACACAAATGCCCTGTACAACCACTTAAACAACTGCATAGAAACGGCAATACCTAACTGAAATAAGTCCACGTCTAGTCAGAAAACCAAGTCACCTAGGTGGCCCCCTGGTATAAACAGACTATACAATAATAGGAAGAAAGTCTTGTCTAGAAGTAAGTGGGAGGGTACACAACATAGAAAAAAATCCCTCATTAGGCTCAACAGGCAAATTAGGGAAACTAGCTAAGTCTTCAAAAGCTAAAGTAAAATAGCATCCCAAGCAAAGGATAAGCACAAATCATTTATTAGTTATCTCTGAAATCTTAAGGGAAACAGACAACATTGTGCTACATTGGCTGTAGAGGGCATTATACATACTCAGCCAGAAGAAACAGCATACCTGCTGGCTGACAATTTCACCTCAAATTTCACCCCCCTCATCACATCCCGTCACAATATATGAAATGCCCACTATCATTCCTTTGCCTGTTATGACTAAAGAACAAGTCATCACTGTGTTCAATAAAGCTAGAAAAATGGCATCAATGGGGCCTGAATGAATTCCAGGGTGTCTATTAAATAGCTTAAAACCTGACCTAGTAGACCAATTTAGATGTCTATTTTAACCACAAATTCCAGAACCTCTTTGTCCCAGTAGTGTGGAGGACAGAAACAGTCATCTCTCTGCACAAGGGGGGGCATCAACAGACCCAGGAAACAAACAAGTCTGCCTAACCTTGTATGCAAGACTATGAAAAGTATAATCATAGATATGATTAACAATGACATAGGAAATCTTCAGACTCTAGACCCAACCCAGTCTGGCTTTACAAGGGCAGGTCCTGCTTGCTTAGTCTAATGGACTTCTTTGAGAAAGTCACCAAGGCCAAGAATGAGGGTAAGACAGTGCATATTGCCTACCTTGACCTAGCCAAGGCATTTGACACAGTACCCCACTCGGGTATTACAGATAAACACACATAATTGTGCATAAACCTCTATATCATCAGATGGATCTCCAAATGGCTCATGGACAGGACACATGTTATTAGACTGGAGGAATTCACATCCAGCAAGAGGCCAGTCACCATTAGAGTAATACAGGGCTCAGTGTTGGGCCACCTCCTTTTGTGATATACTTCTCAGATATCAAGGCAAATGTAGATAGCCATTGGCTGACCAAGTTTGCTGATAACTGCAAGTTGGAGGCAATCACTGACTCCCCAAATGATGTTGATATCCTACAAAATGGCCTGATGGAGACTAATGATTGGTGTCAGAGCCATGGCCTCAAAGTAAATGTGAAGAAGTGCATAATAATACCCTTTAGGAAATCAAATACCCCTGCAAATTACATCATTGGCAGCACCCCCCCAAGAGAGAACACAGTGATGAGAGATCTGGGTACTCAGAGTGTAATCTGAATTCTGAACACAATTATGTCCACGGTGGTGAGGAAATCATTCTACATGACTCATCTTATAAGTAAAAGTATGCCATTGAGATCTAAACTTGTCATAGTACCACTGTACTCCGCCCTCATCAGACCAATAATCAAGTCCAATACACCCTTTGGCATGTACCTTGCCATGTGCCTACAACAGTTGGATATCCTTTGAGTATTCTCACCAAAAAAAATACTAGGTATAAACAACATATGATATACAGACAGATTACAACCCCATCACTGTATTCAGTTCCCTACTGATTACTGAGGAGTGAATTATGCCTGACCAAAAAGGCAATCTCTGACACAGCCCTGGTTGAAATTCTGCATATTCGCAAAACTACTCACTCTAAAAATCTAAACCTGATCTTTGACAAGAATAGATCATGCTGGGGAGACAGATATGTGTCCAAGAGATCGTTCTTCCTCTGGCATATGTAGGCTTCCTATTCACATTAAGTTGAGTCACTCCCTGACCATCTTCAAGAACAATCTGGAACAGTGGATGGGAAATTGCAAATTCACTCCTGGGGTGGTGCCTATGCCCCTTATGGAAAGAGGCAGTCTAAAAATTATCAAAATCTTGCTTGTTGAGCTTTGTTATCTTTCCCCTAGGGATAGAAAATTTAGTAAAATCTGGGTAAAACTGGCTAGGCTTGTATGGGCTGTTTTAGCGGAGTAATCTCCTTTGAACCTATGAACCAAAGTTATTGAGAGGAACTAGTTGTTTCTTCTACCTCATTCGTGCAAAATCAGATGCTGACCAATATAGTGAACAGAGCAATTAAATCACAGCAGAACAGGTTTAGAATACTGAATGTACGGTGGATATAAAAAGTTTACACACTCCTGTTAAAATGCAACTTTTTTGTGATATAAAAAATGAGACTACAATAAATCATTTTAAAATGTTTCCCTCCTTTAATGTGACCTATAACCTGTACAATTCAATTGAAAAACAAACAAATCTGTTAGGGAAAAAATATATAAAAAATAGAAAACGTACAATACGCTGGTTGCATAAGTGTGCACACCCTTTAACTAATACTTTGTTGTGTGGGCACACCCTTAAACTAATACTTTGTTGAAACACCTTTTGATTTAATTACAACTTTCAGTCTTCTTAGGTAGGAGTCTATCAGCATGGCACATCTTGACTTGACAATATTTGTCCACTCTTCCTTGCAAAACTGCTCCAAATCTGTCAGATTGTGAGGGCATCTCTTGTGCACAGCCCTCTTCAGGTCAACCCACAGATTTTCTATTGGATTTAGGTCTGGGCTCTGGTTGGGCCATTCCAAAACTTTAATTTTCTTGTGGTGAAGCCATTATTTTGTTGATTTGGATCTGTGGTGGGGTCATTGTCATGTTGAAAGTTGAAATTCCTCTTCATCTTCAGCATTCTAGCACACTTGAAGGTTTTGGGCCAAAAGTGACTGGTATTTGGAACTGTTCATAATTCTCTCCACCTTTTCTAAAGCCCCAGTTCCAGCTGAAGAAAAGTAACCCCAAAGCAGGATACTGCCACCACCATGCTTCACTGTGGGGATAGTGTTCTTTTGGTGATGCAAAGTGTTGTTTTTGAGCCAAACATACCATTTGGAATTGTGGCCAGAAAGTTCAACCTTGGTCTCATCAGACTATAACACATTTTCCGCATGCTTTTTTGAAACTTGATGTATTGTTTTGCAAATTGTAGCTGGGCCTGGATGTTTTTCTGTGTAAGAAAAGGTTCCTTCTTGCAACCCTACCCCATAGGCCAGACATATGGAGAACACGGGAGATTGTTGTCACATGTAGTACACAACAAGAACTTGCCAGAAATTCCTGCAGCTCCTTCAGTGCTGCTGTAGGTCTCTTAGCAGCCTCCCGACCAGTTTTTGTCTTGCCTTTTCATCAGTTTTGGAGGGATGTTCAGTTCTTTGCAACATCACTGCTGTCCCATATTTTCTCCACTTTTTGGTGACTGTCTTCACTGTGTTCCATGGTATATCCAATACTGTGGACATTTTTTGTATCCTTCCCCTGACTGATACCTTTCAACAATGAGATCCCTTTGATGCTTTGTAAGCTCTCTGTGAACCATGGCTTTTGCTGTAGTAGGTAACTCAGTAAATATCAGGAAAATCCTACTAGGACAGCTGGACTTTACTTGGGGTTAATCAGAGTCTCTTTAATTGATGGCAGGTGTGTACCCAAGAAGATGGAATGCTGAAATTCAATCAAAAGGTGCTTCAACAAAGCATTAGTTTAAGGGTGTGCATGCTTAAGCAACAAGCTTATTGTACATTTTTTATTTTTTAATATATTTTCTCATACCAGATTTATTTGTTTTTCAATTGAATTGTACAGGTTATAGGTCACATTAAAGGTAGGCAAAGTTTTGAAATGATTTATTGTGGTCTCATTTTTTATATCACAAAAAAACTGGCATTTTAAAAGGGATGAGTAAACTTTTTATATCCACTGTATAAAGCCCAAAATGTCTGTAGATGAGCTCAGGTTTTAAAATTATAGTACCATTCTGAATAGTTGAATAAGAATGGCAGGTGATGTTTGTTATTGCATTTTGATACAGTACTAGTATACATTCAAAATAATTTGCAAGAATGAGTGGCATGGAGGTTTTGTATACTTGATCAGAGGTGTAATGAATGCTAGTCAAGGGTAGAAGATGGATGTGGATGGGAAGTGGAGAATGAGACAACTGATGCTGTGATTTGGCATGGTGAAACTGCAGTTTAATATTCAAATGAATCTGCTGCTATTGTGCCAGATGATGACTGGATATCATTTGAGTCTCATAGAAAACAAAACAACCTTCTATACATCATAGTACTCACAATCAATAGCATAAATATGAATCTAACTTCTAGGTCCCTCTGTATCACTGAAAACCTTGGTAACATCTTTTAACCTATATCATTGCTGGTCAAATATATTTATGCCTCTGTAAAAATAAGACTTCTTGGTGAACAATGTGAATAAAACTCTAACTGCAGTTACAGGCACATCATTTTCAGTTTGCATTGTCTCCCAACGCTAACATAAAATTATCTAAAATGCTATTATTTGGGAAACTGGACTTGTTTTTCATTTCTTACATGTTAAAGATGAACAGTTATGGTAGGAGTTATAAAGGGTTTATACAACATGCATTCTTCTTACCCCTTTCTCTGCTATACATAAGAGCACTGAGACAGAATTTTGGCATGTAATAGCTCACTACTACATTAGAGGTAAGCAAATAACTTAATGTATGTACAATGGTAGTAATTTACAATTATTAAAGAGTTTTACAATTGAATGGACAAATATGGTATGTTGCCAGGAAAAAAAAGAGTATATAGATATTTTATTTTCATCAGTGTACCACTTTCTACATTTAGAGCAACTGGACATCCCTATGCAATTTCTATCCTTGAAACAAGGGAACCTGACAATCCTCCCACATTTTAGATGAGGTCAGAGCCTACCTAACCCCATCTGTATCATAACAGTGATGGAATTGACCAGCTTTCCTCTCATCTATTCTATATGTAATTTTTTTTCTTGCTTAACATAAGAAGTATTATGAGATGCCATGGTGGTGAAGCGGTTAGCGTTGTTGCCTCACAGCAAGAGGTTCTCCCATTCAATTCTCGGCTAGAGCGCCTTCTGTGTGGAGTCTGCATGTCCTCCCCGTAGTCGAGTGACATTAAAGACATGCAGGTAGGTGCGATCGTGAATGGGTGTGCCTTCTTTGAAGTTTGGGTGTCCGGCTGTCAACTTGGCACCGTAAAAATCCACTGCCAATTATTAGCAGACCGGAGTTCCGCTGTGGCGACCCCTAACTGGGAAAAGCCACAAAGGCATTACTTTATAAGAAGTATTATGAGGGGGGATGGAGCCCTCAGCAGAGAACCTTCCATCCCCGGTGTGATTAGAATGCTCTTCATGTCAGCATTCCACCCTTATCATGTAAAACTTTAAAACAGTGAGTGTAGAGCCCTCCCACCTTAGGGATCTCACACAGCCTGTCATTGACTTGGGCCTAGTTCAAACATTATCCAGTCTATCAGTTGTTACCCTCCCACGCATATGTTGCTTAATGATTTGATTCTCTTCCGCTAGTCCAGTGGCCTGCCTGTTCTCCTTTACAGCCTTTGTGCGTCATGAAATGTACCCTATAAGTTGTGTTCCCAATGCCAGTGAGGTGCATCAGGCTTTTTTTAAGAATCACAACTCAGAAGCACTGCACTGAGGTACTGTTTAAGTATACCCCGCCAGCTATGCGTTGCCCATTCCCCTCCCTCCCAGATTGTCTGATTGGAGAAATTCTAACTGGATGTCAGCATCAGAAATGGCTTCAAGGTGAATCTTCACATGCCAAGAGAAATTTGTAATGAGTTTTATCCTAAACCAAAATCACATGTGCAGTGCTGTATGAACTAACAGCAAATATAACATATTGCTTTCTCTGTTATACTGCATAAGCTATGTTCCCATATAGTATTGTGACAACACATATGGAAATATTAGTGCATGTTGGTCGTAACAAGTGCACACATTGTACTAAACTTTGTGGCTGATCACTTCCAATAAAAAAAAAAACCTCTAAATTCACTCCATTCTTAATACAGTAAGTATCTACAAAACTAATATATTTTTTGTTGTTTAGAAATGATATACTGGAGTAACTAATATAAACAATATAAACAATAGATTTGAATTCTCAATGTTAAGTGCAATATTCTATTATAATGCTGTAGTTCCACAAAAAATAATGTCTAGTTTAATCAATGTGAAATTATTTAAAACATCTGACACCTTAATAAATCACCAAATCAAAACAGACACATGCCAAAAGATGAAAAAGTTGAAAAATGTAAAAAAAAAAGAAAAGAAAAAAACGCTTTTTTTTCCCTTGGGAGGCAAGACCCCCTGCACCCCTGATATGAAGCAAACCCTCGCACCTCACACTATGTACATATATATATATATATATATATATATATATATATATATATATATATATTGTGTGTGTGTATGTGTGTGTGTCAATCAGCTATCTTGTCACTAGTACTCCCTAAAGCTGCTTTGTAAATAGGTATTACAGTGAAGTAACTAACAGAAACAGAGAGTAGATATATACATGGCACAGTCTCTGAAACAGTCCTGAGTTCACTGCAATTGTTTTTAGGCTGTGCTTACTGCAGGTACAACAGTCTTGCTTTTTCTATGACACTGAAGCATTTGTTTTAATATTGTTTCTGTTCACCTGGTGAGAATAATATTACAGCTGTCAAGTAAAAAGATCGAACATCAATGTTTAGTTGAGGTTTTTGCTTTCTTTATGAAGAACAGTAGGATATCATCCACCTGCAGTAATTCAAAGAAATGTTGTTTCAGATTTGAAAGTCCCTAATATGCAAAGGGAATACAACAGAGATTATATGTTTTACATTCAAGTACCCAAACTCTCAGAAACCACATACATGCATGAAAGAATAAAGCCTAATGTATAGAAACAATTTCATTTGGATTTAAAGCCTTTTCTTTTTTTAATTTTGCTTTTCTGGCTTGAGAATATTTTAAATGAACTACTTCTAAGGCTATGAATGAGGAAAACTGGTTCTGCTAATCAAAAATCATGAGGCCAATGACTGAATTTCTAAAAGTCATATCTCACCAGTTCATCTCTAAAGCACATCTCTGCTGTATACTCTCTGTAGCTGAACAGTTTATGTAATATCTGTCATAAAAAATGCATGCTACTGTATACATTTTTTCATATTAGTGGTTGAGTTTCCTACCATAGATATTATTTTGATGACTGATTTTGTTGATAATTTTCATTTAGCACATTAATCTTTAACAATATCAAATAAGTGACAACAAGATTATTCGATTCATACAGATTTGTACACAAGATTTTACCACCGGACAGGTTGAGATAAGTCATTCTTTCAGTTGGCCTGCTCTGACTAGCTAACATTATTAGAGGTGTCTCAAACCTGCTAGCATCATCTCAATAACAGCACAGCATTGCACTTGCTTATATCTTTTTATGTAAAGCTGCTGTCTTGCAGCATAGAGTGTTTATGAAGTTTTGGAAAGTGTTTGCATGGCATTTTGTTTTCTTATTCAATGCCTTGAAATGTCTTCTACAGTGCTCATTTTGTTCATCCACTGGGTGTTCTTCCTGTCTTATCTGGGATAGAGTTGCTTAGCATTTGGCATGCCTTTGATTGGATGATGTGCCATGGGAACCATCTTCATTGGATGTACTGAGCGCTGAGAGGATAAAATAGAATTTTAAGCATGAACTTCAACATAGCTTGAATGAATTATTTATTTGCACTGCAGTGTGATTACAAATATTTATCCAGTGCTCTAGATGCATACTCTCATTGCATTAATAGTGTTTTTTCCCTGTCAGCATAAGCATGAAATGTACTTTAGTTATATTTTAAACATATTTGAACAGCATTATTAAATTACGCAGACTAAAAATATATATATATGAC